>NW_027249527.1:55000-144275 GCF_030848795.1 Temnothorax nylanderi | reverse complement strand
TATAGAGTAGAGTGGGTATAAGAATGCGCGGCGGATAAAAGCAGGTATTACTTGTTTTCGTGTAAGTTAGGTTGGTAACACTAAGTTAATTTATAAGGTATCATGACTGAGTGGCGCCATATGTAAATGACAGCCGATTCAATTGAACAGCATTAAAACTATGAGGTAAGTTTCATTTTTTATCTTTTTGATGTAATATTTGAATTTTTTCCAAACTGTATTTCATAAGTAGAAATAAACTTAAGTAAATCATCGACAAGACATTTTGATTAAGGGTGCAAATCCATGCAGCGGAACGGCGTACGCATAAAATCGCGGAACGAAAGCCTTGACCAATCACAAGTTTTCCGCTGTTTTCGTTACGCGAATTCACGATCCCTATGTACATATATATACCCATGAGGGTGCGGTGACATGGACTGATATTTTCCGCGTAACGCGTATTGCGTAACCAATCAGAAACGCGAATATGCATAACCGAAAATGCGAAACGCTTCTAATTGGTTACGCGGTTACGCGTTACGCGGAAAATACATGCCATGTAACTCCAGCCCAACTTTTAACCTTAGGTTAACTCACTCTTCGTCTCTTTCTAAGGGGCATGAGACACTTTTTAAATTGCCGGTAAGCGTTACTATCTTTTACGGATAACAATTTGAAATGTCTAATATAGCATGACACACGCCAGAAACGAGTTAATCAAAATGTCTTATCAATGATTTACTTAAGCTTATTTCTACTTATGAAATACAGTTTGGAAGAAATCAAAATATTACATCAGAAAGTTGAAAAATGAAACTTACCTCATATAGCGTTTTCGATTTGTTGACTCAACCCGACTCGAGTCAGATTAAAAGTTCGGAAAAATGCGATAATGAAATATAATAATATGCCGCCATAATGCTAAGAATATGTAATGGAAGTTAAGAAATGCTTTCTACCATAATAGTTTAGAGTCATCGAGTTTCAAATTGAACTTTCGATCTGACCCGAGTCGCGTCGAGTCAACCAATCGAAAATACTAATAGTTTCAACGCTTTTTAGTCGAATCTGCTGTCATACGGCGCCACTCAGTCATGACAGTTTACGAATTAACTCAGTATTGTCAACCTAATTTACACGAAAACAAATATACCTGCATTGCGCACTTTTGTCCCACTGCATGCGAACTTTTGCCCCATCGGTAGGGCAAAAGTGCGTTTTTGCAATCAGTTCAAGAAAAGTTTATTACATGGAATGTATTCAAAATATAGACATAAACCCTAGTGAACTTTGAAAGAGAATGTTTGAGGATTTTACAGTTCAAATTTCAAGACTCTAGCTATATCTCAACGGTAGATATATGGGATCAAAAACTAAGTGCGTACTTTTGCCCCACTCTACTCTACAGTTAGTTTTTACCGTTATTTTACTTTTATTTTGTGTTGCAATTTAAATTCATGCTTAAATATTTTAAATTAGCGCTATAATTAAGTAAATGTTTTTGAGGTATATTTTGTACATGTGTACTGTTTTTTAATAATGTTAATAAACACATATATTTATAATAAAATATATAATTATTAAAGCATATATTTCTTGAAATTATATTAATTATATGTTATGTCATATAATTATATATACTCTGTCTATAATATCTTCTGTTTAAAATGAATATTGAAAATATTTTAGATTTTATAATTTCTATGTTAATACCTATATTTTAGAAAAAGATTGTTTATTGTCATGTAAATATTAATTATTAAATATCAATTAAATTATAAATACATAATTACCTTGATAAAAATTGCGGGATGAGATGTTGGTGCTTCATGCGCATTAAATTCAATTTTCAGAAATAATATTATATTGGATATTAAAATAACCAGCAATTTAAACTGTATAATATATGTTCCCTTCACCACCCTCTTACGATGATTTTTCGGTTCGTTACACCTTTTTGAAACACGATCAAATATGAGCAAATTCGATTTTCTTTCCAATGAATTTAATTTCGCGCTTCCTATATAGATCGCTGCTCGTCAATGCGTTAAGATACAAAGTATACTATGCTCCCTATGTTACACTATCACTTATCATAATATTTTTAATATATAAATTAATACTAGTATTCATTAATATAATCGTATATAAAATTAAAAAATACATAATTCAAATATTTTTTTAAAAAGAGGATATGCTTAAAATTTTGAAAACTAAAAAAAATTAGAACAACTAATGTAATAATATTATTTTATAATAATATAATAAAATTCTGTAAGTAATATACATTTTTCGTGATACATTATTAGATATAAATTAAATAAAATCGTGAAGCTATATATCTGTTACAAACAAAATTATCTGGTTCTGGAGTTTGTGTTATTTTGATATCATTAATTAATATTGAACTGAACGCGATCTCGTCCCACGAGCGATTCGAAGTATCTCGTCGGAAGCAAATTTTAGGATCGTATCTCGTCCCTCGCAACAGGTGCAGCGCGCCTGCAGACTACATCGTGAATCGAATCGTCGTAGTATCACAGATGTATTTTCGTTGCGCGTTTATTGCCCGTCAAAACTGCCCGAGACAAAGAGCGTAACACGCCGCAATATATAGAATATTGAGCAAAAACATACAGCAGAAATTACTTCAGTGACAGCAGTTTTCTCCCGAAACTGCTGTCGCGAACATATATCGACGTTACGACGCGTTTTTATAGCGAAAGAAATAAAAACAAAACGCTTGTATCATTCTTCTTTTATAGTCAATGAGTTCTATTTGGTGTTATTACATGCCGATTATTTTAAAACGAGAATTAGAATAAAAGATGGAGAAAATACATCGAAGTCAATAATTATTATATGTTGATTATATTTTGTGATTAACAAAAATTATTTTTTTCTTAGCAGAGCAATGCTGCGACGGAAAACAATGAAAACAAACGGTTCCTTGGTTCACGCTTCGGTACGTCCCAACGTTCGGAAAAATTCAAGAATGTTATCAAAGATTTAAATGCCAGATTACCCTATTATAGTCTTAACAAAAATGGAAATCCACAAAGCCACTCTTCCGATCAGTTCAAAGAAAAACGTTGTATATAAAATATCCTGGAAAAATTGCAACGTATCAATCATATGCGGGGCAAACGACGAGACAACTAAAAACTAAAATCTTAGAACATTTTCCCATATCCGCGGAACACAATCACTCCTTCCGTCATTACGGAACATAGAATCAATTTCATTGGGAGAATGTGAAAATTTTAATAAAAATGCATAAATTTCACGCATTTATATTCCTGCGTTCGCCTATCAATATCAATCGCTTACATGTTACAAATTCCATATTTTCATATTAAAAATTACATGTTCATAAAACTAATTGTTATAATCTACGATGTATTGATTAATACAGAAGAAAATAATACAGAAGTCAAAAGCGCGCAAATTTAACTTATATGCCGTTTTATACCAAATCTCTACTGTTAAAAGTTTAACATTTTAACTTAGCTTGTTATAAATTCGTAAAACATCAATTTCAATCTAAAGGTTGGACTACGGGGATCGAATAATTATAAATAGAGCGACATAACTAAATAATTACCAAGATTCAAACTGTACGTTATTAATTACCATACTATATATAATATGTATTATATTGTACAATATTTACATTTAGGATAGATTTACAGGTCTCTCTTTAACCTTTATTAAAGTATGTCACATTTAGTAAGACATACTTCGTGATATCTATATTAATACAGATATAATGGTAGCTCAATAACGTACATATATTAATAGCATTTAGGAGCATTGTCAAAATTGCCGGGGCAGAGTCGTCACTCCATTCTCGGACTGAGACATTCTCGTATATTTTCGATTTTTTAATCACTTTGTGTATAGGTCTAATTGTAACAGACAACAAGGATCTGGGTTGCCTTACCAAATCTGGAGATTATATTGCATGTAACACCAGCAATAACAACGGTCTTGACTTGGATAATAGAATGTATCAGTAAACAAGCGTATTTTTAACGACTAATTAGTCGCTTTACTTAAGTTCGCTAAGCAAATTTTGCAGAATTTGAGTTAAGTAAAATGTAACTGATAAATTAAGCAAAATTTACCAAATATATTAAGTAAAAATCGCCGGAACTACTGTTGAGTAAAATTTACCTAGCAAGTTAAGCAAATATTACTCAGCAATAATAATACCTAGTATAAGACAAAATTCAATTAAATGTCATGATAATTTTAACTTGCTATGGTCAAACTAAGAAATAAATAAAGACTCAGCTCTAATGGATAGGCCTAAACTTTTGGGGTACGCAACGCCGCGGCGCTAAGACACCTTAAACTTTACGCTCTGCGTTGCCAATGCGACCGCGGTAACATGAGCGAAACGCGATAACAGTACGAGCGACAAAAGTTCAATCGTCGCAGCTGCAATAAATCGTCCCAAGCATTAAAACAGTTCAACTGCGCAAAGTCAGAGAAAAACATTACAATGGCAGATGACTTTGTGAAAAATCTTCTGAAGCAGTGAAACTTGGGATTTTTGATCTCCAATTTTGAGCGTAAGTGAAAAATTTGGTTATTATAATCGAGGTTATAATCTTTTTCTATACTTTGGTTTTTGCTATGCAAGGGAAGTCTATGTTTTCACTAAAACAATACATATTTTTCTGCTTAACCTAAATTATATTACTATAACCAAAACTATTATTAAAATACAGCAGTAAATTTTTATTCTATTTAATTCATTTCCAGAAAATGCAATCGACAAGCATGTATTTTTTAATCTCAATGAAAAATTGATTGAGAAATTGATTCCCGTATTAGGACATCAATTTATGTTCAGTCAAAAATATGATAAATATAAAGAAGAAATAACAGTACAAAAGCTTGATTTATCCGATAGTGTATTGCATGAAAGTGACATAATGGGCATGCCCATTGAATGAAATTTGTAAATCCTACTTATACAGTTGAGTAGAATTTACCTAACTACTGCAGCTTAACTAATCAAGTAAAAATTATCAATTCGTTCGGTAATTTTTACCTAACCCTGTTGGTAAATACAGCTTAGCCAGTCCAGCTCAACTTTTTTAGTAAATTTTACTTAGCAACTATGTAACGTTTACTAACGATTTTTCTCCGTGTACGAATTAGAACAACTCTTTTATAAGTATATAATTTACTATTAATTGTTTTATTAATTACTTATTAATTAATCTAATATTTCCAATTATCTGAGTTCTTTTATATCGATGTATAAACTCATTCATTTTGTAACGTCTACTTTATGTAACGTCTTATGTAACGTTTACGTTTGTATTAGAGTTGTAGTCTGTATTTACATGTTAGGGTTGTAAAACATGTCCGAATACTAAAATATTGAAATTATTCGAAATAATTTTCCCCGCTTAGTCCAATTCAAGCGTTCAAATAATTAGAATATTTCGAGTATAATTAGTATTCCAATTTTAAAACGGATTGTGTTTATAATTCTAGTCAATATGTAATTTTATACAGAATGAATGATTATAGAATTTTTATACATAATATCTAAATACATTAAAATTAATAGTAATATAATTATTAGAAAGTTATAGTTAAAACATGGTTCAGACATTTTGTTTATATTTGTTAAAAAATTGATAAATGGAAATGGATATCATAATATAAAATAGATGACATACATTTTAATTAATAAGGTAATAGACTTTTGAAAAAATGTAACGGTTTATTAATTTAAACTGTTCACAATCAGTCAATGATATATTATATATATATAATATATATAATATATATATATATATGATTATAACATATAATTTGTATACTTATTATCCCTATTATCCATCACCTTCATTATATAGGTATATATTAAACAACGAAGAATTATTCGTTCTTAAACTAATGACCTACTTTATGGATTATTAAAAGTTTGAATGTATGGATTTATTCTATACATTTTCAATTATCCTTCTATTTGTATTTTATAATTTTGAGAAATTTGCGAATCACAAACGTTATTGCGAAATTCATCTTATATTTCTTTTTATGTAAAAATTAATATTATATTTTATCTAAAAATTATAAATTTAATAAAATTATTTGTAAAATTTATAAAATTAATTGTTATTAATATACCAAAATCATTTTCTATATAATAAACAGACTCTCTAAATCTGAATCAGTGAAAAGTACTGCTGAATCAGTGAATAGTCATTGATATCAGTGACTATATTCACTGATTTAGATTTAGAGAGGATTGTTAAATATATATATATAAATCGCGGTGATTAACAATGTAATAAAATAATTCATAACATAAAAAGAAACCAATATCGAAGTTGTGTACCAAATATCATCACCGCAAAATTATTATAAGTAACAATACCTTGAGTTAAATAACATTTTGTTATTTATAACTACCATGTGTGTCGAAATATATTATTTTAAACACAATTAACCAGTATTATTTTAACTCATCAATTGGTTTAGTTAACTCAACATTCTTTTAATTAAATTAACGACATATTGAGTAGGAACAGTGACAATTTATAGAAATGGTTAAAAATTATTCAAATTAAGTATAATTTGACACTATAAATTAACAGGGTAGTAGCGCTTTATTTTCCTGTACAAGTTACGTCTTATAGACTTCACGATTTTTTATTTCGAGCGAAAAATCAACAGAATTCTAGATCACATGTAATCGAGTCGCTGTGAGGCAATATTCGTTGATCTCTGCTAGGTTACGACAAAAAGTGAGGTTATAGGACTTTGTTTTCAGTTTTCAATTTCTTAGGTCATCTGATGAAACAAATATGACACGATTATTGATAAATTGGTTCTCTAGCACAGTCTTGGTTTTTCCTTTTTCTAGAGAGAAGAGTTAATAGACTACGTGTCACAGGGTACCCTACCTTTCACATTACATGTCACAGTGTACCCTACGCTATGGCTCAATCGACCCCACGCGTGTCCACTGTGACAAACGCAGCATTTCGAAATATCATTATTTTTGCAAAATATTTCTGAAAATTTACTTCTTAAATCATTTACAAACAAAGTTTATTATATTAAACATCGAATAGTCTCATTTATATTATAATGAAGTTATTAAAAATCATTTTTAATGTGATTTGAAAAAACGTGGTTCAAGGGTGCCCACTCTCCCCTATTGCGCCTGTACCACACGTTAGTATCCCACGAGTATTCGATAAGTACTAAAAGAGTACTGGAGGGAGTACTAGAGGGAGTACTGGAGGGAGTACTGGAGGGAGTACTGGTGGGAGTACTGGGGAGGGAGTACTAGGGGGAATACTGGGGGGAGTACTGGAGAAAGTACTGGAGGGAGTACTGGAGGGAGTACACACTAGAGGAAGTACTGAAGAGAGTACTGAATGAGTATTGGATGAGTACTGGGAAGGAGTACTGACGAAGTCAGTATGGTCGAATTTAGTAGTACTTTGAGTACTTATGTCTCCAGTACTTTCACCAATACTTTTTCTAGTATTAAAACCAGTACTACTTTTTCATAAGAGTTATTCTAGCTAAGAAACGTACAACAATCGAGTGTTAAAAGTTACCGATCAGTAAACGGGCTATAATCCCGACAATTTTTTCTTTTTTGTGTCCATTTTATGTAAATATAATAAAAAGTGTGCAAATTAGAAACTTGCACATTGCTTCCTCATCATTACAGATCGCTACCATTGGTCCTATTTTATTTCGCTCACAAAGCTCCTCTTATGAGGAAGCTTGTATTTTATTTGATGCATAATTATTAGTATTTATTAGTTTGGCTTCCTCATAGAGGAAGCTTTATGAGCGAAATAAAATAAGAGCGATCTGTAATGATGAGGAAGCAATGTGCAAGTTTCTAATTTGCACACTTCTTTTAATTTTAATCTTTTTATGAATTGATAGAGGGTTAGCTTAGTAGCACAAGTGGGGTTTTACAATCGACGCAATGTCAAATCGATGTTGACTTTCATATATAATTCTTTAAAATTTGGTTGATTAAGGTCAATCCAGACAAAGCATAAGTGCAATGCATAAGCATATATGCATAAAGAAATGGATTGGTCTATTTGCTTATGCACATGTATATGGACCAATCAATTTTTTATGCTTATGTTTATGCGCTATGCAAGTTTGTCTGGATAGACCTTTAGATCTAGCTTTATATGCGATCAAAGGTTCATATACGAGGTTTATGAAAACAAAGCTTCCTCTATGAGGAAGCAAAAGGTAAAAAAAACAAGTGATCGAAAATAAATTCGTTCATCAAAAGAAATAATTATTTAAATATGAGTTATATATTCATTATATATACCAAAAAACGAAACGCAGTGACTCATTTAATTTTATAGGAATATCAAACTGGCGCCAAGCATGTAGAGGACCCTTAGGAGAAAACGGTTTGTTTCCTGCCGGCCAAAGCGTGCATAATTCAAGGGTGGACCAGTATCGATTGAATCGAGCTTTTCTGAGCATTCCCTTTCAGTTTTGTTCTCAGGAGAGGAGGAGGGAGAGGAAGAAAAGAAATTACTTAAAGCAAAAAGCAGAGAAAAAATAGATTTTATAATATACTTTCAAAAATAATCAGATAAACATTTCTTTAATTTTTACATTTAGGTACAATTTTAACATTACACTAAGTTAATTTTATATTAATATTAATTTAAAATTTGTAACGATAAAGAAAAATTTGGAGATTAAAAAAATAATTTTCCAAGTGTTTTAAATATTGTATTATTTATATTTACATATTTTTCATTTTATTTGTATCTATAATTTATTACAATAAATAAAAAAAAGCATAATTTTAACCTAAGATATTACGTACATAAATACTTATATTTGTAAAAATGTATGGATTTAAAATGTTGTGTCAGCGAAAAAAAAACTTATCATCTTTAGAATCCGTGTCAAATCAAATATTCAATATGATAAAAAGATAAAAAGTGTATTCTTTAAAATTAAAGAACACTAATTTGGTCGATTTCTGACAGATTGTGATGTCGCAAAAGTTTGTCGCAATCTGTTTAGATTTTTTATTTTTCGTAAAAAATATACATATAAGTAAAAGATAATGCAAAATTTATTAAAATAAATTATAAATTGTAACGGCCTAACTTTATTAATCGAACGCGGACTAGCTCGCCGGATCAGGAGTTCGATAGAAGGCCCAGAGACAATAATCAGCTTGTAATGCACACTATAACGTTTATTCGTTAGGGATATATACAATGCGGTAAGATCGGTAGTGCATGTGCACTCGGCTCGGTATTACTGGATACTAGATATATATACAATGCGGTATTTCAAAGACCGGTAGTGCATGTGCACTCGGCGCGAGATTACGGATTACGAGAACGCGGGTTTACGAATACAGAAACGCGGTATGTACAATGATCGGTAGTGCGGGTGCACTCGGCGCGGTCTTACAGGATAACGGGTCGCGGTATTTACAACGATGGTGCATGTGCCCTCGGCGCGGTATTACAGACTATTTACACCGATAGTGCAGGTGCGTTCGGCGCGGTCTTAACGAATTACAGAAGAACGGATCGCGGTAATTACGATGATAGTGCCGGTGCACTCGGCGCGGTATTTACAGACGGCTGGATTGCGGTATCTCCGGAGAAACGATAGCGCGGTGCATTTACCGTGTCGGGTGTTCTACCGGCGGGAATACGCGGTGCCTCGAAGGCATGTATCTAGGATTCGGAGCCCGGGGCTGCGGTGGTGAGAGTACTCGCCACGACGCCGAGCGTGCTCGACCCCGCGGGACCGTGGCCGTCGGGAGTTACGTTGGCGGGACGTCGGGGACACCTGAGAGTACTCGGTCGAGGCGCAGAGCTCTGAACCCCGTTGGTGTGTCGCCCTAGGATATTCGTTAGGTGAGGTAGGCTTCGTCGGCTTAGCGGAATGCTCGGAGATAGACGAAGTGAAGTCTTTGCGCGGAGCGCCGGTTTATATACGTCCCGGCGTGCCGGGTTCGGTAGGAGGAAGGCCGATCGTCAGGCGAGCCGCGTGGGGGTACGCTTCGCGCGATCGCCTTCGGCGCGGGTCGGCTCCCTCCGGCGCTCGTCGGCGCCGTGCGGGAAGGCACCGATGCTGCGTCTGGCCCGCGCACACGGTGCATGTAGAATCGTTTAAAAATATGGCGGGCGCACCGCGCCCTGTCTTCGCCCGACGGAGGACCGGTCGGGCGGCATCCGGCGGGTGGTAGCCGGGAACGATGCTTCGTAAAGGGGTGCATCGTTACAAAATATATAAATTTATAATGTAATAAGATAATCTCTTTATTAAGATCCTTGAGTATAAAAAATATACATATTACAATATAAAAATTCTTTTTCACAAAAAAATCCTCTTCTATATACAATATTTTATACGATATTTTTATTTATTACGTGGTAACTTCGAATATGTCTTATTGGAAAACTTGGAGAAAATTTTCTCTTCTCTTCTCCTTCGATCTGGCAAGATGAGATTTTCATGGAGTTTTTTCCCAACTATAGTTGAACGGAAGCTTTATTGCGCGAGTACACGCAGTACCCGCACTAAGTCGCGAAATAAAAAACGCTCGCGTGCGCCAAAATTCACGGCGTATCCTTTCCTCTCTCTTAACAGAGAAAAAAAGCACGGAAAGAAAGAGAAATGTAACATATAATATATAGAAGGCAAAAGGTCGCGATTGCGGATCGTAAAAAATGAGCTATCGGTGTTATCGTTCTGCTCGAACTGCTAAGCGGCCCCTTTATGGCACAACGCCTCATAAACGACCCCATGTACCACCAACTTCGATATTATGATTAAATATATAAACACTTTCTCACATTCTCGAATATATTATTTGCTTCAAATTTTTTGTGAGGCTATTAACATTTTAAATAATATTTTTCAATTTTTAATTTATATAAATCTCTTCCCTTTAATTTAATAATTTTAAAATTTTTCTTAATTTTTTTATTCACGTAATTTCTTAATTATATATATAATAAAAATACAGTAAATTATTTAAATACTAGATATTATTTAGAGAAAAGCAAAGGTAATATTATATATGTATAAATTCAGTACCTGGAGAGAAGAGAGAATCCTCATTAATTCCGTGTCTGACACTCGGATATGTCTACATAATCATTAAGATAATCATCTGTGTCGGCCATCATGATCGAGGGTACAGTAATCGATGTGAGTCGTAAATTGGATACACGTGAGCTCCCCCAGCTACGTATTTGGAATCCCTCTTTATTGAGTACTGATCGCCCCCCTAATTTCGCTAACAATCGATCTTTTTTAATTTCGATATCCGATGGTGTCATTAATCGCCATATAAATTGTATAACAATCACAATAAGCACAAATTTATCTAATGTATGTACACATATAAACTTCCTACTTATCTAAAAAAATTAAATACTGTATCGAGATACTTTTCTTTTAACATTTGCTATTTTGTTAATAAATCACAAAATACAGATTCGAAATATTCGAGGCATGTACAACAGAAATTTAATCACATATCTATATAAAGAAATAACTTAATATTAAAAAAAATAAAGAATATTTTTATAGAACAAACAATAATCATTTCTTGTCATGACAAACTTGAAACCGATATTGTTTGATGATGTCAAGTAATAAAAATTGTAGCACTAATTTTTATGATTAAATTATTGTAGAAATGAAATTTTATATCACAATTATGAAGCCAACATCAGAGTTAAGCAGAGTTAAATCAATAAATTTTTTAATCTGTTATTGAAATAAAATTTGATGTGTGTGGCATTTATATTATTCGCTTTTTCAGCATTTTCATTATTACTTATTTGTTTTGTAACATAAAATAAAGCATGCTTTTTTCGCGATGTAATATGGTTATTATATACAAAAACTAATGGATTATTTAATACAGCTTTTGTATAAATTTGTCACAAAGATGAGAAAAATGTAGCTAATACAACGTATTACCTACCAAACTTATTACACTTGCTAATTTATGGCCGTAATTACATAACGTAAGCTTTACACTGTAGTTTAGGAGAGATTACCCAGGTAGCAAGGTGACGTTAATATGACGTCAATAATTCGTCATTTTTTGGGTACGACGTCATTTTACCAACTTAAGACGTATAAATGTCGTGACTTTTTTGACGAAATAATAACTAATCGTAGAATGACCTCATTATAACGTACCATTGACGTCATTTGTATAACCATAAAAACACTTCGACAATTTAACCAAACTATAACGTCCAAGTAACGTTAGATTAGTGCCCATTTAATGACGTTAGTTATTTATCAATTGTACGACGTATCTGAGACGTCAGAATTTCGACCAATAAAAGACGTTAGTTAAATCGCTTTAATACGACGTTCCTGGTTCGTCAGATTATAGACCAATAAATGATGTTAGTTAACTGACGTTAATACGACGTACCTGAGACGTCAGACTTTAGACTAATAAAAGATGTTAGTTAACTGACGTTAATACGACGTACCTGAGACGTCAGACTTTAGACTAATAAAAGATGTTAATTAACTGACGTTAACACGACGTACCTGAGACTTCAGACTTTAGACTAATAAAAGACGTTAGTTGACTGACTTTAACACGACGTATCTGGTTCGTCAGTTTGTAGACCAGTACCCAACCCAAGGAGCAAAGTGACGTCAGAAGACGACATCGACATAATGACGTCTACTTTTAGTCATTTTTGGTCTATGACGTCGACGACTAATAATGGACGTTTATAAGACAATGATAACTATTTCATGCAGTGTTATAGCTATCAAGAAGATATCATTACAAGATTTTTGAACACTTTAAAGATGTACTTGTTATAGACAAGTACAGTTACTAAGGAAGCATCAGGGTCAGAAGATCGTCACTGTTCACTGGATCATCGAAGTCAAGCAACACGGGCGCGGTACTGTACTAGGATGGGTGACCGCCTTGAGAGAGCGGGGCTATATGCACATGATACGTAAAGAAACAGTTAAAAAAGCGTTTTTTTTTTCATAGATAAAGAAGAAAAACGTTTTTTTATAAACGTTTATCAAGTGGACATTTTAACATTTTAATTTCATAAAAAATAATGTAGATTAAAAAGTTGTCGTCTATTTGACGACATTTTATGGTCAGTCTTGTGACTGCCATTCCAAGATGACGTCCAAATGTTCAAAATCTGACGTACTTTTATTTCGTCCCGGCGACGTCATTAATTACGTATTAGTGACGTCAATATATGACGTCACGGAGATGAGACAAAAGTACGTCATTTTTACGGCACTTTGACGTCATTTCATAACGTCGCAATCGTCAGAACATGACCAAAAAATGACGTTAAATAGACGTCACTTTGCTACCTGGGTAGTATCATATTAACACACATAGTATGCCTGACGGATAACATACATCCATACATCTTTCTTTCAACCTTCGTAAATTATTATTTGTAATAATGCATAATGCTTTGATCAAACTCGATTAGAAAAAATCTTTTTATAATTATTATAAAAGAAATTTAATAATATAAAATCGAGTAATTATGTAAATCATTAATTAAGTTATCTTTATTTGGTATGATTGAGTTTAATTCATGCATTTAAAAAGAATGGAAAAGTTAGTAAATAATTATTGTTAAAAACATATTACTATGTATTTAGTGAATCTCAGAAAAATTACAGATTCGTTAAAAAGTTCTCAATTAATGCTGAAGAAACTAATAAATATATAAACTAAACTTTATTAGTATGTATTATGGATATATTAACACACACATGCATACATGTGCGCGCACGTTTACGAACAAATACACACAATTATTATATTAGTATATACATTAATACAACAACAACAACAATATAACAATTATATATAATTAATATAATTACAATTGTTGTTTTATATGCATATAATTATTAAACGTCATATAAAATTCGAAGTATAGGTTCCAATGGAAATCTGCACGAACATAGAAAACGGGCTAACTAAGAACGAAGCGCGGTAAATGATGCGCGAAAGTTTTATTTATTTTTATTTTACATATTTTCCAACCTTTGACTGCGCGCCGACTAGATTTGTCAGATTTGAAACACAGCTCCGGTTGGAGTAGTAAAATCCCCCCCCCCCCCTACACCTAATTAAATCGATTCGATTTAATTTTTGATGCTATATATATGCATCTAAATAACTGTAAAGAAATCATTGCAAAAAATATTACCTCAGCCAGGGTTCGAACCTGGAATTTCCTTCATTCCGTGAAGGTGTCGTACCAATTCGACCACTGAGGCCTGTGGTAATATTTATCGCAATAACCTATTATTAGTTATAATATTACGCGTATTTTCAGCCAGCGTGATTTAAAATTCGAAGTATAGGTTCCAATGGAAATCCGCTCGAACATAGAAAACGGGCTAACTAAGAACCAAGCGCGGTAAATGATGCGCGAAAGTTTTATTTATATTTATATTTTACATATTTTCCAACCTTTGACTGCGCGCCGACTAGATTTGACAAATCTAGTCTGACAACATACTTACATATAAGCATCTCATTTTTATTAAATAAAATTATTAAATTTATTGCGAAAAATATTACCTCAGCCAGGATTCGAACCTGAAACTTCCCTCATTCCGTGTAGGGCGTCAGTATCAAAGATTATATCAATTTAGAAACGATCAGAACCCATGGTCGAAAAAGTCGTGACGATTAATACGACCAAAACCAATGGTCAAACTGTCACGACACTAGCCAAACGTTGTCGATTAAAAATAGAGATTTTTTCGTTAATCAATTATTGGCGAAACAAAACTACTTTTCTGTTATTATACACCGTTGACCTAAAAATCGGTGGTTCCATCTTACAATGTGTTATTGCGATAAATATTACCACAGGCCTCAGTGGTCGAATTGGTACGACACCTTCACGGAATGAAGGAAGTTCCAGGTTCGAACCCTGGCTGAGGTAATATTTTTCGCAATAATTTCTTTACAGTTATTTAGATGCATATAGCATCAAAAATTAAATCGAATCGATTTAATTAGGTGTAGGGGGGGGGGGATTTTACTACTCCAACCGGAGCTGTGTTTCAAGTCTGACAAATTTAGTCGGCGCGCGTAAGGTTGCAAAATATGTAAAATAAAAATATAAATAAAACTTTCGCGCATCATTTACCGCGCTTGGTTCTTAGTTAGCCCGTTTTCTATGTTCGTGCGGATTAAACGTGATAATAATACACATAATACATAATTATTTATACAGAAAATATTAAAAATATTTTTTTATAAGATAGTGCTATGATGATATGATCAAGATCTTAGCATTCATGACAGCTTATTGTAATAATCAAATACGAGGTAACGTTTAATATACGGGATGAATATTGTAGAACATCTTGTCTTTTGAGATCTGCCGCAGACATTGCGACCCTGTTTCACTTCAAATGACATATTTGTGGAGCGACACGACTGGTGCTGACGGATGCCGGAAATTAGGTGATTGTTAGGCTAGGTTGCACACGCACCAATTGCCAGTAGTAGGATTAATTAAAGAAAGACTATGTGTTATGTGATACTTATGTAATTAAAAAAGTCGGTTGGAGATTTTTGCTAAAATTTTTGTGAAGTTTCTTATTCCAAATAGTGTAATGATATTATTGATTCAGAGTTTTTTTTTTATAAGAACAGTTTTTTTTATCGATTTCAACTTATAAATATGTTAAAAGTTTTTTATATTATATTGTAGCATTTATAGCTTCCTTCGTCACTGATAGCCTCGCTTTAACGTAGAACAATAAAAAATGTAAACTCTCTTCACTTTGCTCTCTTCGTTTCGAGTTCTTCATTGTAATTTTGTGCTCGGCGCAAAATCCGTGCAAACGAGACTGTGACGAATGCCGGAAATAACATGATGCGTCGGACTTGGAAATCTATTATCGGCAGAATTAGCAGTGCCTCGAGGCACGTATTCCAGCGACACGGGCACGCACCCTTTGTCTACCCGCTAACGATATAGGGTAGGTGGATAAGGGTGGTGTACCCGTGCGCGCAGTCCCCTCGGCAAACATCAGACTCGCGTTAGCCGTCAGAAATCAGGGGGATATCCGGAGAAACCGACCCGGGGGAATCTCCATGGTGCGGGCGCGCTGCTATATCGAGTTTCCTAATAATTCGATCGTCTTCCTCTCTCGGCCGCCCGCTCAATTCGCTTCTCTCGCGAATCTCTGTTAGTCCGTTCTTTCTGCATTCGCTTTATTTGGATTTGGATCTTTGTTGATGCGATCTTTTAGACTGCATCAAAAATTTGATGCCTTAGAAGTAAAAGGATGTAAGAATGTAAGAAATAAAATATTGTAAGAGATAAAAAGTCTAGAATGATTAATAAATTAATTTGAAAAAAGTATATCTATAATAAATAAATAGATAAGTAAAAGGTATTAGGTTTAATACCTTAATTATAGGCAATTGTGAATATAAATTCGGCTAGGTTAAAACTTGTACATACGCATTGCAACATAAATTTGGTGAAACAGAAATTTTGAAAATTAAAAAACATAGGAATAAAACAATATTAAAACGTGTGATGTGTTAATATTCGCAGTGTTATCCGTATTTGGCACATATTTGTTTTCTATATTCATAGACTCTTTTCCTTTTCAGATGGATAGAGAATTATTTATGGAATCTTCAATATTTTAGAGATTAAAACAAGCCATTCTCCTACCTTTCTCTTCGGTCGGTCCCACGCTCTTGATTTTTTATAATATATACATATTACATACATAACATATTACAATAATCTATATTATATCGAGATCCAACAGTTTCTTCGGGCACTCAAAACTGCCAATGGCAGGAACGGTCCACTATGGGACCCATAAATTCCGAACAGACGACGTCTGGACCGACAATTTCGCCAGATGAACTGCTTCTAGGCGTGGTTATGCGGGTGCACACCCTATGTACATATACGGGACGGTAGTTTTGCCACGGTTCTCTGTAGCCCGTAACCGTCATGGCGCAAGATGTGAAGCTTCCGCAACTCCCGAGAGCATCGTAGTTCAAACTTGTTCTTGGATTCTCAACGAACTACATCGAAGGAGATCCTCGAAAGGAAGTGCACAGCATGTTTTGTTACATTACAAGGGAGAGTTACTCTTGTACACTACTCTTTGTTAGTTTAATTGGAAATAAAGCATCTTTAAACAAATATATTATTGTCTTCTATTTCTTATTGTCTATTCATTATTATAAAAATTATTATTTTTGTTCTCTTCTTTTTTCTCATAAGTATCTGGATTAACTTAATATTATTATATCTATTTAATTATCATATCAAACACAAATTTTAACATCATGTCTTTTTAAAAACGTTCTGGTTGTATTTAACAACTATACAACGTAATACCGAATTGATTTATCCCATACATAAAGCGGAAGGCTATACATCTTTGCCTTTTACATTATTTTATTTTACGGTTCGACGAAAAGAATTTCATTTTGCCCGTGCAAAACGACGAGTGCCGAAAAACAGAGGCGGTAAACACGCGGTTTCATGTCGTAGTGAAAATTTTTATCCCCTTTCCGAGTACTTCCTCGATCTCATCCGGTCTAATGCTGCGATCGCACATCTGGAGCTGTCCAAGAAGATTGCAAGGAAGGGAGGAATTGCATTATTTTTCGACGTCGAGATGCCGGAGGATGGACGGCGAGCGCAGAAGAGAGGATGCGCATTAAAAGAGGATTTGCTGCACTCTCGAAATTCACGTCGGTCAAGATATAGCTCGTATAATGGCTTGGGAAATATTCGGAAATGCTGCGCCATAGTCAGAAGAGAACGTATATTAGACTCGTGAAAGGTATTATTAAATTCTTAGTGTCGCTAAGTTATTATTAATAGCTATAGTTATATCAGTTATTAAAAATGCTTACATGTGAATATAAATAAAATAAGAAACACTTCTAAGAGCTTATTGCAATATATATTATAGTATTATAATAAATAAAAAATAAATAAAGATTATGTATGTAGTAAAATATGATTTATTACATTTATTTGTTATTAGCGTTTCAGCAAAATTCTTCATTTGCAATTCTTATAATTAAAAATGATCAAAGTCATTGCACCAAAAAATGACGTCAAAAAATCACATATACTTAATGACAATAATAATGCGCGAGATTGATCACTTGAGAAGCCTAGCACGCGACAATTTTATTATGTCAAAGACTGATCGCATTAACGATGCCGGAAGAGAACAAACGAGATCGCGAGTCTCTGGCGAAAGTGAAAACACAAAGTTCTCCCCCACTGTCTTCTTCTTCTTCTCTCTTTTTCTGTACTATATGCTATATACTATATTGTTATTACTATGTACTATATAGGTACTATATTGTTATTAAGTACATTATTATATACTAATGCATGTTATATTAATAAATTTGCTATATCGTGCAAATTTTTTAGCAATAATTCTATTTATGGTGGACGATTTTCAAACAGTAATTTTAGTTATCTATCTATATAGTTATCTCGTGTATATTAATACATTTTCTTTTGTTTATGATTGATTCGTCAAATTGATTCGTTTCGTGGTGCGGTGATAAAGTATTAATTATTAATTTTTATGTTATCTCTTTTTACTCTTTTTTATATATAATTTCATCTTATTTCTACATATTATTATTTTATATTATTGTATTAGTTTACATATTTAATTTTATATCGTCCCTCTTATGCTAAAACCATGAATGTGTTTTTATGACTAAAGGAGAAGGGGGCACTCAACAATTATTTTATAATTAAACTTAAGTTTGAAGTAAAATTATCTGCAAAATAAAAAATTTTTAAAATTTTAATCTCCAGAGTTATCTGAAATTGTGAATTTCTAAAATTTATTGAATTGCACATTCATGGTGTTGGCATAAAGGAGACTATAATCTTTAGTTCTTAAAGTAGATTAAATCTTATTGATTAAATGTCATTTAACTTTAAATTATTCTGCGTTATATAGAATAGGAACAAACGCTCTGCTTTCTCTCTCTTTCACTTGACGCACGCTTTCTCTTGGCTTTCTCTTTCTTTGCATCAAGGAGAATGAATAGCTCGCGGGTCCGAAGTGAAGACAAACTTTTTAGTGAGATTACTAGCCGATAATAATTCAACCGCGGGGGCCGAGGTCGGAATTTCATTTCAATTCCGTGCCTCGTCCCCTCATTCTCACCGCCCCCGTGTTCAACCGGGGGCTGCAAGTGACAGTGGCGCGAGACCAGCCCAGAAATCTGCTTATGACGTCGCTGATCAAAAGTCCGCGAACGTGTGTATTACGAATATCTCGCTTCTTTTGACAAAGAAGAATTAAAAAGCTTAATAAAAAGTGAACAAAGAAAATTAGAACGCCGTACTATAAATTTTAGAAAATTAGAAACATTTAAATAGAAATTTCAAAAAATTAAAAAAATATTTTTGATGCAACAAATTGCTTTTTTTCTATTAAACACGACGAATTTCTAATCATATTAATTTCATAGTCAATCAAGAAATCTTGCTCTTCCCGTTTTAAACGGCAGATTTTTATGCGGATTGTATAGAATCATAAAATAATTATAAAAAATTTTTTAATACAAAAATAAGTTTTACAAGATTGAATTTAATTCATTTAAGCCTCCCCAGTAGCACAGTGACGTTAAATGACGTTTTAATGACGTCTAGAGACGTCTAGAGACGTCTAGAAACGTCATTAAAACGTCATTTAACGTCACTGTGCTACTAGGGCTATTGATTTAGGGAACGCGTTATCTTGTACTTTTTTCCTCTCCGCTCTTTTTTTCTTTACAGTGGAGTATAAACCCTGGAATTTCGAATTCCTGCAACGATGTAAAAAGAGCGGAGAGGGAAACAATGGCGAAAAAAGTTTCACACTTGTCACGATGGCTATTTTTTCGGAAACATCCTTTTTCTCCTTTTTTTCCCGCCGACACCCCGGCGAAAACATTGGCTCGAATTTGACGAACAAAAGTGTCGGGAACGGAACACGACATTTCCGGGAAACGCGGATAGAAAAAAAAGTGAAAGGTGGAGCTTGATATTTTTTCGAAGAGGGGAGGACGATATATAGCGGAGAAATTGGAAATTTTGTTCGCGCGAAACACGTCGCGTCGCATCGCTCGTCTATTCGTCTGATTAATTTACATATACACGCGTTTTTTTACCGATATACGAGCGTATAGGTATATTAAAGAGATTGACCGTTTTTTTGTCATTCCCGACGCATAACACGTTCATCACGATCAAATGTCACGACACTGAAAAGCGGAATAAAATATATGAATTGCATTAAATAAATGTTGAAAAGACAATTCTACTTAAAAAAAAATAAAATTATCTGGCATCTACTTGTTTTTCTGAGATTTACGAAATAAAGTATTTAGTAATAGAGAATGAGAAGAATATATCTTCTATTATAAAAAAAAAACCTTCTCTTCTTATGATTCCCTTCTCTTTTTATGAAAATGTATAAGTTTCTAAAAAATAAACATTTTGTTTTTTATAATATACGTATGTATGTTTGTACTACAGCAATTCATTAAATTATAACATTTGATTGTAATTATAACAAATACTTCAAATTATCTTACAAAAATTATTACAATGTTTACATAAATAATATTAATAATATTATTATATTAATATATGTAATATAATATTATTGTCAACAACAACGCTATACAATATAAACATTATTTGATTAACGTAAAAGCATGTCGCGCTTTGATGTGAGATAATCTTTGCGCCGAGATGCACAAATAAGAGCGGACATTAAACGTCCCTTGTGCCCTTGTCATTTTTTACGTTAGCGGCGTGATGCTCTTCGCGTCAATTATGCATATTGAGAACAAGCCAAATCACGTTGTGACAGATAATTTATAATATTTACATCGTGAGATATACATATACATATAAACGTACACAACACGCATACACAAAATTGGGAAAAGTGGTCGAACTTTTCGTAAAGGCAAAAAAGAAGATAGTAAATGCGTGTGTATCCTACAAAAAGATTATATAAAAGTTGGTTACGCGAAAGGGCTTCC
Organism: Temnothorax nylanderi; assembly: GCF_030848795.1. Classification (NCBI taxonomy): domain Eukaryota; kingdom Metazoa; phylum Arthropoda; class Insecta; order Hymenoptera; family Formicidae; genus Temnothorax; species Temnothorax nylanderi. The sequence goes on along the minus strand of NW_027249527.1, from coordinate 123,166 downwards.
AGACGATGTGAGATTAATAATAAATGCACAAACGCCAGGCGTAACTTTGGGGAAGCGAGTAGGGAGAGAGTGCATTTTCGTAAATATAAAGTAATAAGGAAACTAACTTTAGAGAATTTATAACAGCGAAATATTATGGATAAATTTTCGTCGTGCATTAGTGGAAATAAAATCATGTGAAGAAACGATAGCAGATATTATAGCTATTTTTAGAATTAATAATTTATTTTTAAATACATAATATAATTTACTTTCAATCATATAATTTATGATTTATGTGAAAGTAATCTCCGACAAAAAATTGTTTGCTAAAATATTTTAAAAAAATAAAGCGCTTAAGCTTGGTGTGGTATTTTTCACAATACATTGCAAGCATTTCAGAATATATGATAATATTAGCTTGGAGTAATGTTTAATTTTTGCTAGCAGTGAATGTAAAGCCATCCAAGAAAACAAAATTAAAACTGTTTTTAGAATTATTATAGCTAATAATTTTCCCAATAAATTAAATGCCATAGAAAAAATCATTATAAATAAATTAGCATTATACGAAGTCCAATATATCGGAAATTGTGTAAATTTACAATCCTTCTCTTTTAGGGCAAAAAAGAATACCTACTTTCAATATTTTACGCTATTTTCATTATTCCTTTAATCTACGTTATAAGGTTAGATATTTAATTTGTTCATGCGTTGGTTTAATTAAGTGTTTTAAGTATGAAGCTGTCTTAAGACTGAACTGCGTGGATTAATATCGTAAACACACGCAAAATTGGCATCGCTGCCAAGAAACGACCTAATTCGTGACATGTGTTGGGAATTAGTGTCATAATATTATGCATAATTGCTCTTCCGTTGCCAGCTGTCCGCTGTTTCAACGCTACTACTTAATAACGTTATTCATATTCTTAAAAGAGAACGAATTTTTCTTATAATAAACTAATTCTTAAGAAAAATGCACATGTGAATATGCGGTAATAATTCAATTTTTTAATAATAATAATAAAATAATATTTTTGATGAAAATACACAGTATGTTAGGGAGTTACTATTTCAAAAATTTTGCAGGCAAAAATTAATATCCATATTTTGTTATTGGAAATACTAATAACTTTTTACAGAAATCTGAGTATATTATTGTAAAATATAATTTTACAAATTTTGAAAAATATAATTTTAAAATTAATAATAGAAAACATGTGTTAATTTCAATATTTTTTCCTTTTAATCTATATTAAGACATTATAGAAGCTACAGAAAAGTTTTCTGCGCATTTAACAAAACAGTGTATTAATATTAATTATCATTATTTAAAAATAATGTATTATTAAAAGTAACACAATTATTTTTTATATTTATATGTTTATGTGATATCTTTTTTTCAGCAATTTTATGCTACAACAAAATTAGAAAGTTTATTGTTCACGACTACAATTGGCAATACGTATATGAAACGTTACGACGTTTCGACCCCTAACATTGGGTCCTTATCAAGCAATAATCTAAATAAAAAACAATTTAGTGTAACAATAATTTGGTCACTAGATAAAATTAATTGTCAAGAAAATTATTATAAACAAAAAGCGGTACCTGATAAACTATCCTTGTCAAGACTTACATCCACATTTACGAAAATTTTTGCCGAAATATCATAAAATTAATCGCTGGAAAACCAATAGTCAGTGTGAAATATAAAAGTATGTAAATTACAGAAAAGAAAAAAGGCAGAAATATTTTACATGTATGCGTCGGTGAAACCAAAGACCGTGTTTTATAAGAAGAGTGCGACCGCAGTGGTGAAATGCTGTCTTTAGTGCCTACAGTAGAATATCGGAGCAAAACATTGTCATGGAGCGACAATCGACGCGTGTTCACATGTCGGAGTTGAAAGGCGTACTAATTGTTTTTCGGACCTAGCAATGTAGGTACGTTAGAGGTTGTTGATAAAAACATGTGATATTCACGTGATATTTACAGCGATGAGATTACTTTGTCGTATATAGGATTTAAGTTTTCCGTGTCCTTTTTTAAATTAATCGTGTTAGAATGTTTTTTAATCAAAAACATTTCAGCAATCTCTCTCTTTTTAGTGTTTTTCTCTTTATGGATGATGTCGGTTTCCGCCCATTTAAAATTGTGACCACACGACACACGGTGCTTACTCACAACCGAGTGATTGCTGTCATGCTTTTTGATATCTTTTTGATGCTTCTTTACGCGTGTTATTAGATGCCGTTTTGTCTGCCCTATATATATTGCATCACAATCGCTACAATCCATGTTATAAACAAGTTCGGTCTCATTATCTTTGTCTAGTTTATCCTTTCCACTTTTTATGATACCCTCGAGTTTTTTCGGGATGGTATAAATAGTATCGAGGTGGACTGTATCAAAAATGCGTCGGATATCCTCGCTTACACCCTTCACATATAGTACTGTAATGCAATGTCGCGCATCAAACTCGTTCCGCGTTGCGTCTACTCTCTCAACCGTATTCTTGAGTGTTTTGAGCCTAGCATTAATTCTTTTGTCGATAATTTCTATGAGAAAAGAGTTGTTTAATAGAATTTCTTTAACTATATTGATATTGGCTGCATGGAAACGATTGTCCGACAATAAAATCGCTCGGTCTATTAAGCTGGTTATTGTATTAATTTTGTACTGTATTGGATGATTAGAGAAGAAATTAATATAACGGCCCGAAAACGTAGGCTTCCTGTACCAATCTGTGAAAAGGTGACATCCCTCCTTAATGACGACTGTGTCGAGAAACGGGATCGAATTATTTATTTCCGTTTCGTGTGTGAATTTTAATCGTGGATGGTAATTATTAAACGCGCGTAGTACGTCATTAAGTTTTGCTCTATAGGTATTATGGCGAAGATATCGTTAACATATCGACAAAAAATAGAGATCACAAAATCAAACGAGCTCAAGCAGTGAGTCTCCAAGTCGTCCATCACCAGATCTGCGATAATCGGTGACAGAGGAGAACCCATCGGGCTACCAAAGGTTTGTTCGTAAAAATTACCATTGAAACAAAAGCTAGTGGAATCAAGCACGAGATTAATGGCATGAAGGAACTGGGGTAAAGTGAACTTTGTATTCGGTGAGATTTCATGCCATCTCTTTTCAATAGCTTTAAGGACTAGCTCTTTTGGGATGTTTGTAAAAAGTGACGCTACGTCCAGTGAGATCATAATTTGATCGTTGCTGATGCTTGACTCCTTAATCATCTTAACGAATGTCCAACTGTCCTTTATGTAAGACTTAGATCTGTGTGTGTATTCGTGTAAAATAGAATTTAGAAAACTGGCTATGTTATACATTGGGCTGCCGACCGCGGAGACAATAACTCTGAGAGGAAACCCGGCTTTGTGAACCTTTGGTAACCCGTAACACCTTGGGAGGTTGCCATTCGTGCATTTCCAACGATAGTATGTCGGTTTATCAATGATATCGTTGTCAAGCCACGATTTTACCAATTGTTAAGTTTATGTGTCAATTGTTTTATAGGATATTTTATTAATTTTTTGTAGGTAGATTCATCATTGAGTACATCAGACATTCGACCGATATACTCAATTTTGTCCATAACTACTGTAATCTGGCCTTTGTCCGCTCTCGTGACAAAAATATCATCGTTATTCTTAAGAAATGCTATACAGTTTTTGAACTCATTTAAAATGTGACGATCGATATAGTCCAAGTGTCTAGATTTGCTAAGGAAAACCTTCAACGATTCCGCGACTGAGTTCCGCACACCACTCACCATGTTTTCCGGCAATTTATAACAATTGATTTCAAAGTTTTTTACAATATCTAGCGTGGTACGTAGTCGATCCTTCGCATCACTATTGTTGATGGGTAAGCCGAACCTATCGCCAAGACTCAAAAACCTCGAAACATTGGCCGGAATTGACTTCTTACTAATGTTAACCAGCCACTTTGTTCTGTCGTTGTTGAAAAACGAACTGCATGTATTATATCTCGTGAACGTTCTGTTGAATTTGTTAATCGACAAGTTTTTTTATTTAAGATTAAAATTCGTTAGTTTGTGCTCATTGACATCAAAAAAGTCTGTTAACGTTTTTTCTGGTAAGTGGGAGCGTAACCGATCACTAATATTCGCAATTTCTGATTTTAAATACGATAGATGATAATTAATATCTTTAATTTCAAGATTTAAAATTGATTTTTTATACCGCTGACTGAAACTATTGAATTTATGTTTTACGCTGTTACTTCTAAAGGTGATGTTGGGACGCATGTGTATGATGTGTGGTGGTAAAACGTCATGTCGTCTGCGACGAAGTAGTAGGATTAGCTGTTGTCTTGCTTTGCAGATCTTCTTCTTATTGTTAATCCACGATTTCATGAGAAAAACGGTGTTACTTCCAAATTGCTTGTTTATCCTATGAAAATATCCTTCATGGTCAGGAGACATCATTTTGTAGGTCGATGATGTGTAATAATCAAAATGAATTGTTATTTGTTCCGCCAATAATGATAAAACCAGAAAGTTTATTGTTCACGACTACAATTGGCAATACGTAGGGGAGAGTTGGCAATTACCGAGCCCCTAAGAACCGAAGCGTATATCTAAGCTCAGAAATGCTTCAAAAAAACAAACTGTGCAGTTTTAGATAGGTCATTTATTTGGCTATCCATATATCATACCAATAATGTTGAAAGTTAAAAACAAACTAAAATATTAATAATTTTTCAAAAAGTGAGAAAACGCGGTATTATGAAACTGGTCTGATAATATCGTGACCAGGTCTGATAAAATCGTGCCCAGTTTAATAAAGCCGTACCTATAAAAATTACTCTGGCTTCAGCCAGTGACATGAAGTAGAACACAATAACAAAATGTTTTTTTTATATTTATGCATTAATATCGTCTAGTTGTCTAGTAGGTACCTACATATAAAAATAAGTGAATGCGTTAACAAATAACGATCATTATAAATTCAAATCAAAACTTAAGCAACGATCTTTTCTGTAAGCACCTTACATTGTAAACTAAACAGTCTTGGTAACTCTTAACACACAGTTATTGTTATACCTATGAGTATTATACCTTGGGCGCGAAATTATCAAACTCAATCATTTCACTTTACAACCTTAAAATATATAGGAAAGAAACGCGTGTTTCTAAAATCACTTTGCAACCTAATTTTATAGTGTTTTAGCTTATCAAATCCGTCAGGATTATTTCTCTAATGAAAATATTATGTTACTCACCTCTTATCAAAACTACCAGCAAAATTGCAACGAGCAAGCAGAGAAGCTTCCAGAGCGCACTGTGTTTACATGGACGGCCGGAACGCATTGACGGCGCATGCGGGTGGGGTATTTCGTGTTACTCTATGATATTAACATCATTGTAGGCGCGTAATACTAATAGTTATTGAGATAAACAATGGCGCGGAATTGTCAACCGCGCGGTAATTGCCAACTCTCCCCTATATGAAACGTTACGACGTTTCGACCCCTAACATTGGGTCCTTATCAAGCAATAATCTAAATAAGACATCATCCATAAAAAGAAAAACACTAAAAAGAGAGAGATTGCTGAAATGTTTTTGATTAAAAAACATTCTAACACGATTAATTTAAAAAAGGACACGGAAAACTTAAATCCTATATACGACAAAGTAATCTCATCGCTGTAAATATCACGTGAATATCACATGTTTTTATCAACAACCTCTAACGTACATTGCTAGGTCCGAAAAACAATTAGTACGCCTTTCAACTCCGACATGTGAACACGCGTCGATTGTCGCTCCACGACAATGTCTTGCTCCGATATTCTACTGTAGGCACTAAAGACAGCATTTCACCACTGCAGTCGCACTCTTCTTATAAAACACGGTCTTTGGTTTCACCGACGCATACATGTAAAATATTTCTGCCTTTTTTCTTTTCTGTAATTTACATACTTTTATATTTCACACTGACTATTGGTTTTCCAGCGATTAATTTTATATTTCGGCAAAAATTTTCGTAAATGTGGATGTAAGTCTTGACAAGGATAGTTTATCAGGTACCGCTTTTTGTTTATAATAATTTTCTTGACAATTAATTTTATCTAGTGACCAAATTATTGTTACACTAAATTGTTTTTTATTTAGATTATTGCTTGATAAGGACCCAATGTTAGGGGTCGAAACGTCGTAACGTTTCATATACGTATTGCCAATTGTAGTCGTGAACAATAAACTTTCTGGTTTTATCATTATTGGCGGAACAAACAATTCATTTCGATTACTACAACAAAATTAATAAAAATTAATACTGTATGACGCGATGAAATTATAATGCAGTGATCTAATGGCCTACTTTGTAAACAACTAGCATGAGTCATATCAAACAAAACACGCGTAATCATCGTCCGGTTTAATTGTCGCAGTTAATCACGTTCGTCGATAATATGGAACTAAAGTTATGCCAAGTTTCAAACTTTGGCGAGTGCGGACCCTTCTCGAACCCCATTGAAATTTTGCGTCCTTTCAGGAAGACATCGTCCATCTTATCTTTAGAGTGAATAGGAGGGCGCACCCTAGAGATGTGTTAAGTTTTAAGGTATAACCCTACCATGTATACATACGTACACTGCCGGAATCTATATCTATACATTGTGTACATAACCACGTTCTATGTAAATATTTCATATAACAGGTGATCCAAAACAAAGCGTCGAATCGTTTTATCAAGAGAAAGATGTTAAATACTTAATTATTACAAAAATATCATTAATTATTATTTTTACACAATTATTTATACACGAATAAAGTAATAGAGGAAAGTCCCCTATTATGAGATACGTACCACATCTATTTTGCGTGATTGCCGAAAGTTTATGTGCAGAATTGAAAACTGTAGGAAGCGCGAGTGCACGCACGATCGAATAATGAATTTTCCACTAAATAGGTTTTACTCTAAGGGCAATAAGTTCATGATGGAACCAACAGATAGAACCTATTAGAAACCTCGCTATCGCATATTAGGAGCCTATCTCATAATAGAGGACTTTCCTCTAAATAAAGTGCATTGAGCAAAGTTTCTTATTTTAATTTTTCGTTTTTGTAATAGTTAGTGTCACACATGCATAATATAATTCGTTTTTACAACCTTCTAACACATTTAGTATGAATATTATATTAATTGTGGTCAAACATGAGTTGTTTTTCTATCGCCAAAAGTTTGAGATTTAGGTTTAGGGTTAGGTTCGGTTTTATAGTAGACATTATTGAAAATGTATACTAAGTGAAACATAATCAAACTTATATTGCATTATAATATATAACATTTTTATTATTTTATTTCTTTTATAATAAAATGGAAATAATATAAAATGTTTAACAGTTTAAAAAAGAAGTTTTTACAAGATAAAAAGAATACCAGAAGAAAGTATTAGACACTTTTTTCGTCAAAGCAGCCACCCTCATATTTAATCATTTCTTTACTAATTTAAGTAATCTAGCTACAAGGTTATTTATTTTTTCTAACAGAAGATTCTTCTACCTATTTATTGAAATAGGCCACAGCTCAGATTTAGAAAAAAGACTTCTTGACTGTAATCTATTTTGTTTTTAATTAAACAGTACTATGGTAATCACAACTATGCTAAATATAATGTATATTTACTTTCGAATTAAGTAAAAATAAAATTAATTAAAGCATGAATACTTCTAACTATAAGTGTACGATCTCAAACTTCTGGCTGGCAGTTTATTCAGGTTTACTAATAGGTATAGCAGATTTTGCTTTTGCAGTTTCATCTAATTAAAAAAAATATTCCATTAGTTAAAATTTACAGGTAATTATTCGGAGTATATAAGTCTACAATAATGACTGATGTTTTCAGTACGTGCGAAAATCGTATCACCGGGATAATGAACCAATGAGGAGATGAATAGTTTCGTGGATTCGTATTTTCGAAATTTAGGCACGCAGCAAAATAAGGACAGAACAAAGAAACTGATCTACCACTGGAATAAACGCATTTAAATAAATAGTTATCGATTAAATTTGCGTTTTTGAGTAGAAAATCTTACTTATTGAATGGTTCTCTTATTTATAGTTATATTATAGATATATATATATCTGTTACAATAATCTATCTTTATTGCCAGTTTTTTAACTAATATGAAGCAGATTGAGATTTGCATAAAATTGCGAAATTAGCAATTAGGAATTATGATTTATAGCGAATATAAAGGATGTAATGAGAATCTGACCGCTCGGTATAATATCCAATGTTCCATGTAACATCACGAATATTGGTAGGTGCAGTCTCTCATACATCACGAGGAGGATTCTGCGCGATATGGAAATTATTCGCGCGAGATTTTCGCCATAAATTACGGGAATTAATTCGATTTAACCTCCACCGCACGTGGCAAGGGTGGTTAATGTGTTTTCCCCCTTCCCCTCTCTCTTCGTTTTACTTCACAAGCCAAATTTTTCCGTGATTATTTTATATTACGTGTTCAATATACATATGCATAAAATGTATATGTATTTTAAATATGCTTATACATTTATATATATAAACGCACTTTTTAATAACAATTATTTATTTTATTATTTTTCACAACAATTAATAACAAAAGTCTGTATATTTGTGTAATAATTACTTGTGTAATAATAAAAAATATCAAAATATACCTAATAAAATTATAATGCCGAATGATTATTATAGGATTATCGTATATTTGTTATATGTACAAAATTATCATGTTGATAATTGATCAATTTGCAAATGGAAGGAGAATGATCAACGCAACAACACGCTCGAGCGTGATTTCGATTCATCAATCGATCCATGTTTCGAAATAAACGACACAATCGCACTTGACCTCGTTGAAAAAATGCCAAGGAAGAAAAGAAGATGTACTCACCGCTCGTACGAATCCGGGGTCGTGCAGAGCTCGCTCAGCATGCAGTCCAAATCGGTTGCCAGAGAATTAAGCAGCTGAAAGACAAAAGCAGAGAAGAGGGTTAGGGTCAGCGAGGGAAGACTAGTTCGACAATAGGTCATCATTCTATTAACTAACCGTCCGGTCGATCAATAATGCCGTTTACATTATATAAAGTTAAAACTGCCACTATGTAAATTTCAACATTTTAGCGCAGTAAATCTCCGAAATTAAGTAATATAATAATCAAATCTATTAAAAATATCCTTTTAATTGTTTTCGGTCAATTTGAAGATTTCCTTAAAAATTTTAATATATTACATAATATATAAAATATAATTTTAATATATTACATAATATACAATATGACGAATATCAAAAGTAAAAATTTGACTATTTTTCCGTCATTATGAATTTATAAACTTCGACATGAGAGTAGTATTCAACGACCAGAAAAACTCTTACATTTAAATAACACAATTAAAAAATATTTTATAGATTAATGTTCACAACTTAATGGTCACAACTTTGACGCAATAGATTCTACGTTAATCATCAATATCTTTTTAACCATAATCAAAACAATAAGTTTCTTTTAAGGGCGGAAAGTCCTGACAACATACTAATTTTGATTGCAATTTAATTTCTTCAACGCGTCACATATAGTAGTTAAAATATGCCAAAATACACTAAAATAGCCCTTTTTGCATCTTTAACTGCAAACGAGTGACCCCAAAATCCGACATTTTTAGCCTATTTTGGTGGCCCTCGAAATTCGAATCGAATTCTATGCCAAACGATGCTACACACATGATGGGACATTAATCTAAAAAAAAAATTAAAGTTGAGCATAGGCCTAGTTTTGGAGATTATACGGGGAGTCAAAGTGGCTAAATTCCCAATATTATCCAAGTACAATAGACACAAAAAGGATGTTAAAACTTCTTTGATAATAGTGGTATTTTGAATAGAATTAGTTCGAATGATTCTCTGACCACCATACTAAAAATCCACCTCCTCCACCCCTGTTACTTAATTTTTTAAAGGAGTAAAACTTATACCCCCAAAAGAAGTTTTTGCTGAATTTCTGGAAAATGGATAGAGATACGAAAAAATGTTTTGGATAAAAGTTGTTAATTTTTAAAAATAAAGGGAATTTCCTCTTAAGGAATACTTGTCAATTTCTGTCAATTTCTGTCAATTTCTAGCTCCTTTAAGTATTTTATATCAAGATACTTGAAATATCACATGCGGTGTAAAACACAGTTGTGTACACGGTGTAATCACAGTTCGCAATATTTAAGATAACTAAAATCTTTCTACAATTATATTTTAAAATATATTGACACTTATTTTTGTGATGATAGTTCCTTAAGAGGAAATTCCCTTTATTTTTAAAAATTATTTTTCTTCAGGCGCGGTTTCCGGCCAAAGAGTGAGTCCTACAAAATAAATAAAAGAAACCTTTTTTGTGCAGAATTCCTAGACAAACAACTTTCATTCAAAACATTTTTTCGTATCTCTATCCATTTTCCAGAAATTCAGCAAAAACTTCTTTTGGGGGTAGTTTTACTCTTTTAAAAAATTAAGTAACAGAGGTGGAGGGGGTGGATTTTTAGTATGGTGGTCAGAGAATCATTCAAACTAATTCTATTCAAAATACCACTATTATCAAAGAAGTCTTAACATCCTTTTTGTGTCTATTGTACTTGAATAATATTGGGAATTTAGCCACTTTGACTCCCCGTATCTCCAAAACTAGGCCTATGCTCAACTTTAATTTTTTTTTAGATTAATGTCCCATCATATATAGCATCGTTTGGCATAGAATTCGATTCGAATTTCGAGAGCCACCACAATAGGCTGAAAATGTCCAATTTTGGGATCACTCTTTCTCAAAATTGTGACGTGATAGAGCAATTTGGTAAATGAAATCATATTCAATGTTCAAAAAGCTATAAGAAACGATTATAGCTTTAGTTAGTTAAATTCGGCTTTATAACAACTGATGTTATAAAACCGGATTAACTAACGTTTATACGACATTACGTCAGTAGTTATAACTACAGATGTTCCTAAACCCGATTAATGGTGGATGTGTAAACTTAGTCAGTATTTTAATATCATTAAAACATATGAGTGAAATATTTTCAACACAAATTAAAAATGTAAATATTATTTTCTATTAAAACAATTATTATAATCAATATTGTAATAATCGTACAGACGAAAAGTCAGAAAACAAATTTAATGTACACAAGCATTTATAATAAGCTTTATAGCTAATTGTAAATTTACTTTTTAGTTTGACAATGTCGACAAAACATGTACCTTAATCTAAATGTTTGATTACTAGAATCGAGCAATTAGAAATAAAGCTAATTGACCTATACTATCAGCAAGATTCAAATAATATTTATGTTTAGGTTCACACGTGTCTCTTAGATTTTCCCCAAACAGTTCCACCGAACACATTTTTCCTGGTAATCGATATAAAATATTTAGTAATACTACACGCTCTGTGATATAATGCCACCGAAAGTTAGTCCGATGTGGGAGCATTTTCAAATAGTAAACGATATTGAAATAAAATGCAAGAAATGTGGTAACACTTATAAATATAATTTTACAACCAATGCGAAAGAAGACTTAATTAGACATCATAGAACATATGATGAAGAAGACCACTTGAGATGGAAAAACGACACCTACGTACTTTGGCAATATTTCTTAAGAGAAGACGAGTTTATGGCACATTGCACACTTTGTGATAAATCAGTTTTTGCATATGAAAGACGTTATATGTATAGAGAGACATATAAATTGTTTTCATAAAGATACAGTAGCTGAAATGCAAAATTACCTCTATCAAGTTAGCCCCCCACCATCGCAAAAAAAATCCGCACCTATTTAAAAATTTAGTGCTATTTATGTGCTAATTTGTTGCTCTAGTCCGGATTTTGTTGCTCAAACCGTTTAGCAGGAAATCGCGATCGAAATGGGTGGGGCCAGCTTGTCGTCAAGTTAGCCACCCCCATAATAAAAAACCTATATAGAGTGCTCAAATCCAAAAAACAAATACACCAGAATTTGTTGCTTTTTTGTTGCTCCAAGATAGCGTGAAAACATTTTTGAAATATATAACGTTTTTTTAGAAAATATGTATATCCGAATACTTAACAGACAGCACTATATTGACTGCATCTTAAACAACGTTATATTTCCAAAATGTTTTCACGCTATCTTAAAGCAACTATATATATATATATATATATATATATATATAAAGCAACAAATTCTGCTATAAACGTTTTTTCGATTTGAGAGCACTCTATATATATTTTTTCGCATGGGGGGGGGGCAGCTTGACACAAGTTCTAGCCCCACCACATACCTACTAAAAAACACATATAGAGTGCTCAAGTCCAAAAAACAAATACACCAGAATTTGTTGCTTTTTTGTTGCTTTAAGATAGCGTAAACAAATTTTCGAAATATAAGGTTCTGTAAACAATGCCACTAATAAATACTGCATCTTCGACCGTTATCTACGACTTCGATGGTTATAAACTAAGTAAAGGAATTTGTTGCTCGGGTCTTTTTGTTATTTAAATATTCTAGGGACCGTGCCCTACCAGAATATGCAACATACGATTTTGTTGCTCGCCCCTAACTGCACATAAACAAACTATTTATCTCCGCGTCGACCGTTACCTACGACTTTGATGGCTATAAACTAAGTTAGGGGGCAGCAGTTAGGGGCGAGCAACAAAATCATATGTTGCATATTCTGACAGGGCACGGTCCACAGAATATTTTAATACCAAAAAGAGCCGAGCAACAAATTCTTTTACTTAATTTTGAGCCATCGAAGTCGTAAATAACGGTCGACGCGGAGATAAATAATTTGTTTTTTGCAGTTAGGGGCGAGCAACAAAATTATATGTTGCATATTCTGGTAGGGCACGGTCCACAGAATATTTAAATAACAAAAAGACCCGAGCAACAAATTCCTTTACTTAGTTTATAACCATCGAAGTCGTAGATAACGGTCGAAGATGCAGTATTTATTAGTGGCATTGTTTACAGAACCTTATATTTCGAAAATTTGTTTACGCTATCTTAAAGCAACAAAAAAGCAACAAATTCTGGTGTATTTGTTTTTTGGATTTGAGCACTCTATATGTGTTTTTTAGTATGTGGTGGGGCTAGAACTTGTGTCAAGCTGCCCCCCCCCCATGCAAAAAAATATATATAGAGTGCTCAAATCGAAAAAACGTTTATAGCATGAAAAGAATATAGCAATTATGCGCGTATAAACGGCAACAGTGTAATAGACCAACGCATGCGCGCATTCCATTACGATAGAGGGAAGAAGCGAGGACTCACTCTCGATCGATACGCGGACGTGAACGTATAGATTCTAGATCCTTCTGTACTCTGCTTTGCCTGAATAAACTGTTCTAACTTTAACACCGCAATCATCTCTCGCGTACCTACACTGACATTCCTACCTCTATAGGTTATGGGCCCAGTAACCCACGCGACGTGTTCGGTTTAAAGTGAACGGAATAGACTTGGTCTCGCAACGGTGGGATTCGTAAAAATGGCGAACAGTGATAACGTGCAGTACAAGATTCCGTTGTTCGACGGAACAAATTTTGGAAGCTGGAAGTTTCGGATGGAGACCCTCCTGAACGAGCTGGAGCTCCTTGAATATACGGAGAAGGACTGGACGGAAGGAGTGGCGATACGGGAGGAAGACGCGGCGACCACGAGGGCCGCAAAGGAACTACAGCGGAATAAATGCGAGACTGCTGATAGGAAGTGTCGTTCGAAAATTGTTCAAAGAATCGCAGACAGTCACTTGGAATATGTGAGAGACTGCAAATACGCGCGCGACATGTGGAATGTGTTAGTTACGACGTTCGAGAGGAAAAGCATCGCGAATCAGCTGCTTTTAAGAAAGAGACTACTCCTGAGAAATTCGATCCGAACGGTGACACGCTTGCAAACCACTATCTGAACTTCGATAAAGTAATTCGGGAACTTCGATCGACGGGAGCAACACTCGAGGAGACGGACCTGGTGTGCCATCTTTTATTAACGATGCCGGCGGAATACAATCAAGTTGTTACGGCGATAGAGACAATATCGGCGGAAAAATTGACGATTGCTTTCGTTAAAACTCGTTTGCTCGACGAGGAAGCAAAACGCTCGGATCGGGGAAAAAGGAAGCATTCAGTGGAACCTGCGAATGCGTTCTCGGCACGGAAAGGATCTTCGGGATGGAGGCCGTCGAGAGGCGGAGGAAATAAGACTAAAATACAGTGCCATAAGTGCGGGAATTACGGACACGTGCGCGCGGAATGTAAGAAGCATGAGAAACACGTGAACACGAACGCGAACGCGGCAGTCGGCTCGTGTAAACACGACGAGGACGATTGCCCGGAATCGTGTTTCTTTGCTCACTCAAATTGTGACTCGTGCGGAAAAACGCGATCGGCTAACGCGGCGGTCATTTCCACAAAGGACAAAGGAAACAGCTGTGCGAATTTTTGTTTCATGGCACATGCGGGTGGAACTACAGAGGATTGGGCTCTGGATTCAGGTGCTACGGAGCATCTTGGGAACGGGAATTTACCAATAAAAAATGTAAAACCACTAAAACACCCAGTGTCGATACAACTCGCGAAGACAGGAACCACGCTCAAAGCGGAAAAGTGCGGAGAAATCGTGGTTTGTTGCTCAGTTAACGGGCGGAAGAACACAATAACTATTAAAAACGTTTTAATTGTACCCGGCTTGGAACATAATTTACTGTCTGTGAGGAGACTCGAGCAAAATGGATATCGAGTAGCGTTTGAGAACGGAAAAGAAACAATAGAAAAACACGGAAAAGTGGCAGCGGTTGCAACAATTTCGGACAGGAATTTATATGTATTAAACTTGCACACGGAGACGGCGTTAATCGCGGAGTGTTTGGAAACGTGGCATCGACGGCTCGGACACTTAAGCTACGAAAGCCTAAGGAAATTGCCGGCGATGGTCGACGGAATGGAATTAAATTCCAAGGAAACATCTCAAAGTGTCTGTCAGGTGTGTGCTGAAGGAAAACTAACGAAACTACCGCATAATCATCCGCGGAAAAGGGCCACGAGACCATTGGAATTAGTCCACAGCGACTTGATGGGACCAATGAAGGAATCATACGACGGGTTTCGCTACGTGATGACTTTTATGGACGACACGCACTTTGCAGCAGTGTACATGCTTAAGACAAAGGCGGAGGCATTTCGTTACTTCAAAGTTTACGAGGCAATGGCAACAGCCAAGTTTAACTGCAAAATTAGCAGGTTTCGATGTGACAACGGACGCGAGTATCTCTCGAATGAAATAAAGAGATATTTTGACAAGAGCGGAATCTTGTACGAATTGACGATTCGGTACACCCCACAGCAGAACGGGGTGGCGGAAAGGTTAAACCGAACTCTGTGTGATCGAGCTCGATGTCTCCTAATTAATGCCAATATGAGTAAAGGATTCTGGTCAGATGCAATAAGGACGTCGGTGTATTTAATAAATCGGAGCCCAACATGTGCATTGAGAGGAGGAATACCGGCCACACTCTGGTACGGGAATAAGCCAGATCTACGGAAATTAAGAGTGTTTGGGTGCATCGCACATCTGCGACTCCCTCAAGCATTAATTCATGGCAAGTTCGAGGCCAGAACTGTGCCTTGTAAACTGCTGGGTTACGTGACGAACGGCTACAAACTATGGAATCTACGAGAAAATAAATTAGAATACGGTCGCGACATACAGTTCGATGAGAACAGATTCGAATTGGACTGTACCGAACCGGAATACTGGCTGTCAACGACGAAAAATGAAGTTGAGAATGACGACGTCATTGAAATTTCGGAAGATGACTCGGATGTGTTCGAGGAGTCGAACAACCAGGACGACAACGACGAAATACCAACTCAAGGCCATGGACATCTGGAAGAGAGGCTTGAAGGCCCTCAAAAGCAAGCTGCAGTCCAACGTCGTACGAGTTCGAGAACCAGCGCCAAGCCGAAACCAAATTACGTGGTGCTGGCCTTCAACGCGGAAGCCTATGTATCGGGTGTTCCAGAGAATTACAGCGAGATCGACTCCAGGGACGACAGGAACGAATGGATGGAAGCAGTGAAGGAAGAAATCGACACTCTCAACAAGAACAAGACATGGACTTTGTGTGAATTACCTCCGGGTAAAAAGGCCATTGGTAGTCGGTGGGTCTTTACGACCAAAAGTGCAAGTGCCGGGCAGTGTGAACGAAAGAAAGCGAGACTTGTAATAAAAGGTTGCTCGCAACGACCCGGATTTGACTTTGATGAGACGTACGCGCCGGTGGCACGACTTACAACCTTGCGTGCGTATTTGAGTGTGGCAAATGCGCGGAATTTGAATGTATGTCAGATGGATGTGAAAAACGCGTTTCTTCATAGTAAACTCAGCGAGGAAGTTTATATGAAAGTACCTGAAGGGGTCAAATCGAAGGGTAACCAAGTATGTAAGCTAAACAGGGCTTTGTACGGTTTGAAACAGGCTCCTCGTGCCTGGTATGGGACCTTCAACGCTTTCATGAAAACTTTAGGCTTGAGAAATTCTGTCGCTGATAACTGTGTGTACGTAGGAATTTTCGGGAACGTTTATGTTTACTTACTATTGTACGTCGACGACATCTTAATTATGAGTAATTGCGAAAAGAAAATTAAAGAGATTATATCGGCTATGAAGAAAAGATTTCTAATGAAAAACTTAGGAGAAGTAAACACATTCTTGGGTATTGATATTACTAGGACGAGCGATGGTGTTTACTTGACACAGGGCACCTATCTTCGTAAACTGCTAGCGAAATTTGGTATAAGTGATTGCAAGCCAGTTCGTACACCAATGGAAATTAATTTCAGGAAAGACGAAAGTAAGAAGAGAATGAAGGAAAAATGTCCATATCGCGAATTGGTAGGATGTTTAATGTATCTTACGCAAACGACTAGACCTGATATTAGCTTTGCGGTAAATTACCTGAGTAGATTTCAAAATGAGCCTTTAGAAAAGCATTGGAAGGGTTTGAAAAGAATATTGCGTTATATTCAAGGGACTCTAGATTACGGATTGTTTTATAAAAAGAGTAATCTAAATAAAAGTCATTCACTTGTAGGCTTTGCGGATGCCGACTGGGGTAACGGGGAAAACAGAAAGTCAACTTCTGGGTTTGTTTTTCAATTATACGGAAACACTATCTCCTGGGGGACAAGAAAACAAAACACCGTAGCGCAATCGTCAACAGAAGCGGAGTATGTGGCGTTAGCTCATTGCTCAAATGAATATCTTTGGTTGCGAAACTTACTGGGGGAATTCGATGTGAAGAATGTGACTCCAATTCTAATCTTTGAAGACAATCAGTCAGTGATTCACTGTTTGAAACGTTGGGAGCATAAACGTTTAAAACACATTGATATTAAATACAACTTTGTAAAAGAATTAGTAGAATCGAATGTAATTAATGTTCAATATGTGCCAACCAACGATCAAACAGCTGATATTATGACTAAGGCTTTAGGCGGAGATAAATTTATAGCAATGTGTGAAAAACTGAGTTTGACCTGTAAAGCATAGAGACTTTAATGTACATTGAATTTGTTTTACAGTTGTGCGCAAATTGAGGCGGAGTGAAAAGAATATAGCAATTATGCGCGTATAAACGGCAACAGTGTAATAGACCAACGCATGCGCGCATTCCATTACGATAGAGGGAAGAAGCGAGGACTCACTCTCGATCGATACGCGGACGTGAACTTATAGATTCTAGATCCTTCTGTACTCTGCTTTGCCTGAATAAACTGTTCTAATTTTAATACCGCAATCATCTCTCGCGTACCTACACTGACATTCCTACCTCTATATAGCAGAATTTGTTACTTTTTTTGTTGCTTTAAGATAGCGTGAAAACATTTTGGAAATATAACGTTGTTTAAGATGTAGTCAATATAGTGCTGTATGTTAAGTATCCGGATATACATATTTTCTAAAAAAACGTTATATATTATATTTCAAAAATGTTTTCACACTATCTTGGAGCAACAAAAAAGCAACAAATTCTGGTGTATTTGTTTTTTGGATTTGAGCACTCTATATAGGTTTTTTATTATGGGGGTGGCTAACTTGACGACAAGCTGGCCCCACCCATTTCGATCGCGATTTCCTGCTAAACGGTTTGAGCAACAAAATCCGGACTAGAGCAACAAATTAGCACATAAATAGCACTAAATTTTTAAATAGGTGCGGATTTTTTTGCGATGGTGGGGGGCTAACTTGATAGAGGTTTTGTTTCCTCCAAACTACCTTAATAATATTATTTAAACTACTTACTAGACTGATTTAGCAAACTATACACTGTAAAAATTACTATAATTTGCATAAGCTTCAATATACCTTTTCGTTATAAAGTCACAAAATTGAGATCGTGATTTTACATTAGCGCCAAAATTTCTTCGTTCACTCACGATCTCTACGCTTCTATTGTCGACTGACACTAACAATAAGTAACACGCAAAACAGAGCTGTTGTCTATTGTTTCCGGTGCGGGGGAAACGCACGGAGGTAATTGGTACGATAAAACAGCTCATTTGGAACAAAACACTAACGAAAACTGTCTTAAAGCTTATATTGATCCGATTCGTCCTGTGATCCGATTTGCCTAGGTCTACCCTAAATGAATATGAAGGATGTGATGAAAGAACTAGAGATTATAACCAAGAAATAATATCTGTAAACGCAAAAAATGCCGGTCCAAGCTTTCATGGTGACAATACACATCCTCAATCTCTTGGAAATCAAAGAGGTGATCGAATGATACAACACTCTGCAGATGAAGAAAATTATGCCGAATAACCAAGTTCTCATCGTGATAATGACGCAGAATTGATACAATCTGTAAACGCAGAAAATGCCGGTCCAAGTTTTCATGGTGATAATACACGTCCTCAATCTCTTGAAAATGAAAGAGGTGATCGAATGATACAATACTCTGTAGATGAAAAAAATTATGTCGATTCAAGTTCTGATCATGATAATGCATATTCGGAATCTCTTGAAAATCAAGAAGATCAACAGGTGTAAACATCTCAGATATTTTTACTCTCTTATTTGTCCTAAATTATTAATATATTTTATTACGTAGGGGAGACCGGGGCTAGAAGTCACACGGGTAAGTTGTCACAAAGCTTATATCTCACTTAATATGGAATATTCTTCTTTATATTGTAGGTTGCTCCTATCGTGTTAGTCGGGTGTACGAAATAGCTTGTTTCAAAAACATCGCATGTGATATTTACGAGCACTTTTTAAAAATTGGAGGTCCTGAGTAAATTTTTCTTGCCTCTATTTTTATTGTTCCGTTGGTTTTTGGAATTACTAGTCGTAATTTCTTTTTGGTCATAAGAAATATTATAGTTTTAGATAATTTTTCCTGTACCTATTTAGTTAACCGTCATTGCAACATAGTTTATAAATATATGTAACCTTCTTTGTTCAAAATGACCATTCAGGGTAAGTTGTCTCAAATGAGATGGGATTCAAAGTTTATGAGAATTATTATTCTTTTATTTACTCAAAGTTTATGAAAGTATTACAAAGTTTATTGAGAATTATTATTTTTTCATTTAGTCTAAGTTTATGAGAATTATATTACAAAGTTTATAAAAATTATTAATTTTTCGTTTAATTCACGCTGCAATATATTATTAAGTTAAATTTACCAAAAACTGGCACTTTAATAAAATATTAAAACAGGAACTATTTCCCAATCAGCAGACAATGTTTTTTAAATGTGTTTTTAATATTTATTTTTTATTAATTATACAATACATTTATACAATCCATTGTAAAAATAATATTTATTTAATGTTTATTAAATATTTATTTCACATTGATTATTTATTTGAAGTAATGATATAGAAAAAATATTTATTAAACGTTTATTTAACGTTTATTTAATATTTCTTTTACATTAATCATTTATTTGCAATAATGATTTAAAAAAACATTTATTTAACATTTATTCGATATTAATTTAATATTTATTTTACATTACTTATTCATTTGCAATAATAATTTTAAAAAACATTTATTTAATATTTATTCGATATTAATTTAATAATTATTTTACATTACTCATTTATTTGCAATAATGATTTGAAAAAACATTTATTTAATATTTATTCGACATTATATTAATATTTATTTTACATTACTTATTCACTTGCAATAATAATTTGAAAAAACATTTACTTAATATTTATTCGACATTAATTTCATATTTATTTTACATTACCTACTTACGCTCGTCCTACTTATTCATTTGCAATAATAATTTTAAAAATCATTTATTTAATATTCATTCAACATTAATTTAATAATTATTTTACATTACTCATTTATTTGCAATAATGATTTGAAAAAACATTTATTTAATATTTATTCGACATTATTTTAATTCTTCGAGTGGGTGTCGGCAACCCAAACAAAAATTTAGGCCCGATATTTTTAAGATAGGCTTTAATAATCAATGCCCTTCCACCTAGGATCCCTATGTTTGAGTCCTTCTCTCGAAGATGCGTACAGAAAGGCTTAAGCCATGTCAGTTATGTTTGGTAAACATTTGAAAATTATTTTAGGTTAAATTGTGACCACCCAGGGTGTGATCTCGATCGGTGTATATTTCTTATTGCAACCAAAAATTACAACATTTTTGTTCATCGAGCATATTTCGGGTTCTGCATATTTTATTTGAACAACACCCTTTTAAGATGTTTCATGAATTTTTACGTGTACATAATTAAATTGGAGATATGAGACTGAATCCATCTGGGTGTCGACTAATCAGTGTGGTCGAGGCGCATTAAAAAAAGAGATGTGGCCTTGGGAGGGTTAATATTTATTTTACATTAATTATTTATTTGCAATAATGAATTGAAAAAACATTTATTTAACATCTATTCGACATTATTTTAATATTTATTTTACATTAACTGTTTATTTGGCATAATGATTTAAAAAAACATTTATTTAACATTTATTCGACATTATTTTAATATTTATTTTACATTAATTATTTATTTACTGTAATAATTTGAAAAAAACATTTATGTAATGATTATTCGACATTAATTTAATATTTATTTTACATTAATTATTCATTTGCAATAATGATTTGAAACAACGTTTATTTAACATTTATTCGACAGTAATGTAATATTTATTTTACATTAAGTATTTATTTGCAATACTGATTTGAAAAAACGTTTATTAAACATTTATTCGACATTAATTTAATATTTATTTTACATTACTTGTTTATTTGCACTAATGATTTGAAAAAACATTTATTTAACATTTATTTAACATTATTTTAATATTCAATTTATTTCAATTCAATCGTTTATTGCATGCCTCGCGGCTTTACAAGGCGTTTTTAAGGAACGTACCCAAACCTTTACAGCCTCATATTTTCCCCTCAAATCCTGGTCATTGGGCGACCTCACATGCTATTACCCACCCTCCCTTTTCCTTAATACTCCCCGTCTTTCCTTTCAGTCTTCCTTCCTTTTCCTCTCTCTGGGTCCCTTCCCTCTTTGTCGGTTCCTCAGAATATTCCTCATAGGTTCTTCTCATCCATCCCTCCTGCTTCGGTCCCATCTGTCTGACATTATTTTAATATTTATTTTACATTAATTATTTATTTGCTATATCGTTTCATTCAGATGGCGCGACGCGTGAGTAGTCACTCTCAAAGCGCCCTCACCTCCTTCCTCGCTCTCGTTCGGTGTCATGGCCGCGCTTGCTGCGTTTCTTCGGACGAGACGAGTACGTTTTCCTTTTTTTCGTAACTGATTGAGCTAAGCGGCACGTATTCTGGAGACCAACCGAGTGAGATTCGACTTCCCAGGGAGAGCTCACCTCCAGGAAAAGGAGAGCTGCGACAGCTCGCGTCCGAGAGGGAAGATTGAGGAGTCCGGTCCAGCGAGCAGGGCTCTTCCGATATTCTCATTTGGGACGCCATATTGGAAGATCGACATTGATCATAGTAGTACAAGGGGCCCTGCAAGGTTAATTCTCGTCTTGAGATCTTGGAATTGCTCTCATTCTTGTGGCTCTGGTTTATATTCTAGCCCTAGAATTGATCTCGTAGACAAATGCAGAGGCCCCCCCTCTCTTTTCTTTTCTTTTCTTACTTTGATTTCAATCAGTAATCCAGACTCCTTAATTCCGTCCTGTAAGATCTGGTTTTATTTCAGTTTGTTTTCTATTCTATCTGCAGGACAGATTACTGATTTGTTTTGTTTGATTGCATTTCAACTAATGTAAAAAACCTTTATTTATTATTAACTAGCTGGTTACCCGGGCTTCGCCCGGGAGTCGTTTTTCTTAAAACGACTTCATTTATGTTTCAATATCCTTATTGTGGACAAACATAAGGAGTGTTCATGGATTAAACATGTCGTAACCAATCTTTTTCTACTCGGTCAATTATTTCCAGAAAAATTTCTGATACCGGTTTCCAAAAAATTGATAACGAGAAATTATACACTTTATGGCACTCCGCGGGAAATTCTACTCCTGTTTTATATACAATTCTTTAAGATTCGGTCAATTATTTCCCAAAAAATTGAAAAAATTTCGGATACCGGTTCCAAAAAAGATCGGTAACGAAAAACTATACAATGTATAGCACTCCCCGGGAAATTCTACACCTGTTTTATATACAATTTTTTAAGATTCGGTCAATTATTTCCCGAAAATTTGGAAAAATTTCTGATACCGGTTTCCCAAAAAATCGGTAACGAAAAATTATACACTTTATGACACTCCCCAGGAAATTCTACCCCTGTTTTATATACAATTCTTTAAAATTCGGTCAATTATTTCCCGAAAAATTGGAAAAATTTCGGATACCGATTCCCAAAAAAATCGGTAACGAAAAACTATACACTCTACAACACTCCCCGGGAAATTCTACCCCTATTTTATATACTTTTGGTAAAAATTCGGTCGAATAGTTTAAGACTGTATAAAGAACATACATACATACAGACATTCTATTTTATATATATAGATTTTTGTCACGTCAACATATTTTCCTTTTGTTTTTGTAAATATACTTACATATACTAAAGACGAAATTTGAATTCAAAAGAACTCTCTTTCTTTCGCTCACCTACCTAAGAGTTTTAGACAAACCTGCTGTGTTTGCCATTACGTTTCTAAACAAATTTTAATAAAGTACTTTGTTGTTTTAAAGCCTATCAATGAGCACACAATTAAGTTTATAAATAAAAAATGTTTCTTAACGTTTATAAAACATTTATTTTAGATTTGAAAAATAATTGTTTCACATTTGAAAGGTTGTTTAAATGTTTGAAAAACATCTTACGTTTGAAAAATGTTCTTTTAATACGAATACTAAGATTTTTATACAACTAATAATATAAATATATAAAAGGACAATTTTTAAGATGTTGTTTTTCAAATATTTAAAAAAAACTTCAAATGTGAAAGAAATATTTATTCAAATCTTAAATTAACGTTTTTCAAACGTTAAAATAACATTTTAGAACACGTTAAAATAGATGTTTTTGTGACATAAAAAAACACTTTCTCAAACGTTAAAATAAACATTTTCAAACATTAAAAAAATGTCTTTTTAAGGGGATGTTGGAGTGACGGCCGAACTTCCTCGATGTCGATAATGTCAACATTTCTAATTTTGTTTTTCCTATATCTGTCTTTGTCTAACGAAATGACATCTGTCTTTGTTCGATTGCTGCGCCATCTCTGCTTACTAGCCTGCGTGTATATTTTTGTGGAAAATATACACGATTTCTTCGAAGCTCTAATTTTTTTTCCAGGCTTTCAATCTCAATTTCAACGGTACGTTATTGTTTGTGCACGTATTCTGAAGAGTGGGAACATTTCATTTCGTACATATAACTTATACAACTGTTTATATTAGAAAATATGGTTATGAGGTGACAGCATTTTCACATTTTTTTTTAATTATCACTAATTTTTTATATTCCCACTCTTTATTAGTACATATACTTTACTCCTGTAAAAGGATTTTGCGATCTATAAAGCCGTTTCAAAGAACGAGCTCTGACTGTTTTTGTCGGTAATTGTCCCCTGTCCAGGATCCCCTTAAACGTTAAAATAAACGTTTTTTAACATTAAAAAAACACTTTCTTAAACGTTAAAATAAACGTTTTTAAACACTAAAAAATGTCTTTTTAAACGTTAAAATAAACATTTTTTAAACATTA
Source organism: Temnothorax nylanderi (assembly GCF_030848795.1). Classification (NCBI taxonomy): domain Eukaryota; kingdom Metazoa; phylum Arthropoda; class Insecta; order Hymenoptera; family Formicidae; genus Temnothorax; species Temnothorax nylanderi. The sequence continues at coordinate 98,868 of NW_027249527.1, read as the reverse complement.
AAAAAACATTTTTCTTAAACGTTAAAATAAACGTTTTTAAACATTAAAAAAATGTTTTTTTAAATGTTAAAATAAATGTTTTTTTAATGAAAAAAGGTCTCTTAACCCATTACTTTTAACATTTTTAAAAATGTTTTCAAAAATGTTTTCCAAATGTTTTTAAAAATATTTTTAAAAACATTTTTTTGCTGATTGGGTTGTCGTATGTTTCCTCTACATGAAAGATACATGACAATCAATCCAGAGTCATGTGACAACCAACTCTGGGTATGGGGTAAGTTGTCATATTTGCGCGATTTTGCTTAGAATTAAATAACTTTTTTGTGTATAAGTATATACAAGTCTAAAATTTTGTTTCTTACACTTAAAGGATGTAACTACATTATAAAGTAGTATACGATATTATAAAATATTGCTAACATTTTTTTAAAAATCAGTATTTGAAAAGTGTGACAACTAGCCCCGGTCTCCCCTACCACTAATATATAAAAAATTTAATATCTAACTGTTACGTGCGAAACCACATTAAATAGTTTCGCACTGCACAAGTACGTCGACAACAGAACGCACCCGAGCCAATACGCGAGGAGCGCAACATGGGAATCGTGCTTTGCAATAGCGCGGTCTCCTCGAATACGCGCCTCGTACGTACACGGCTCCGCCAATCAAAGTCCCCGCGTAAGCACCGTGCCTTCGGTTCGGCAGTTCGGCACTCAGATATGACTAATTGCATAAAGGATATTTAGATTGATATTGCAATGGTGTTATAACTTAAGTCTTCTTTACAGGAAACACTAAGTATGCGTAAAAATGTAGGTGTATGGACGAGTAAACATATGTATATATCTTGATAAACAATTATGTATGTACATATTTTTATGGAGTCCTCGTGTTAAATGGTAAAATCCTGAATGCGATACCTGCGGAGAGAACCAAAAATGAAGTTCTTTCGCCAGGGAAACGCATCGGGATCGTTAATTATTAAATTTAGATTTCCGAATTTAAATTCGGAAGGATAGCGTGCGAGCTCGCCGCGTGACGGGCATCCCTCTCGCGCGCGTTCACGTGATCACAGCGTGACGGACGAGCGTTGATATAACAAGCGAAACCCTTTTTGCAAAGCCGGGACGCACTGAAAGTAAATTATTACAACAATTGCTTAAACAAAAGACGCACGTCAAACACGCGAATAAAGGCACAACGTAATCCTGCAAATAAAACATTAGATAGTCGCTTCCTGCGAGAGGAGCATGTTCACGTGAACATTCGTAACCGGTCAAGCTACTATACGTAAGACAGTCATAAAAACCGAATTTTAAATAGTTGAGCTTATTGTTTAATAAAAGAGTACATTTTGTTGATGGCTAGCGCGTAAGAAGAGTGTAAGGGAGTTGGAGGAGAAGTCCTGCAATTTTCATTCATGCAAAGCCTTTATTTTCATAATTAATACAATATTTCGATAAATTGTAGGGACTCGTCCGCTCCCGCGCGGGGCCACCGAACTACAATATATATTGGGCCCTCACAGCCCCGAATTGGCACTCCGTATTCCGTTCTCAATAAGTGAAGGTTTTCAAGTTCGGTTCGCGTAGTTCGCTCGGGAGTCAATCTATTTTGTCTCGTAAAGGACTTAGCCGAATCATCGCCGATTGCGAGTTATAATAGTGAGTTCTATGTACTTAGCTCCCGTCGCGAGCAGCGCGAATCGATCGTAAAGTACAGAGTACCAGTTGCTCCGCGTGGCCTCTCTATCCGAGCAGAGTTTGTCAAAGAATACCTTAAAGCAATATTGATATTTCATCATTAGTTAATTAAAATAATAGTAATATTTTATAAATCAATATTGTTAAATTGCAAGTGTAAGAGTTAGAGTTCAGTGTTTATTAAAGAGTTATATAGTGACGAACAAACAAAAAAAAGAATAATAGTTTTCTCTCAAAATACCCTTCTTTCTCCTTGTGTGTGCGTCATTTCGAGAGTCGTTTCCCCGCGAGCAGTGCCTCCCGTTGCTCGGCGTGCGCCTTCTTTAGGGCGAACTCGATGCAGATTTCCTTGATTGCGTTGTGCGCTTCCCACGGGGCGAACTCGCTGCGATCCCGTGTCTGGCTTTGCGTTGTGCGCTTTCGTAGGGCGAAATCGCGGCTATCCAGCGTCCGGCTTGGCGTGATGCGCCTCCATTGGGGCGAACTCGCCGCGAATCCTCTTCGCATTGTGCGCTTCCTTTAGGGCGAACGATGCCTCCGTCCCTAGAACTGCATCCGAACTCCGGTGCTTTAGTGACGCGCCTTCTTCTGGGCGAACTCTAAGGGTATCCGAGTTCTCGATCTTATCCCCGTCACTGCTGTCCTCTCTAGTTTCAGCCCACAAAAGAAAGGGCTACCTTAAACAAATTCATTAAGCGTTACCCCTCTGAGAAAGTACGCGGTAAATATTAGGTTGTCGGAAAAGTCATGACGCATTTTTGCAACAGATGGCACTAGTTCAGTTTTGGAAGTACTAGAGTCATTCGTATGTATGTTATTGCTATGTCATTTGACAGCTGACGGTTCTAGCTTCATTCTAAAAAAAAATTGAGCGATTTGGTTGAGTTTTGGAGATTTTACAACAAGTTGAAAATGGAAGACCAAACTGTGCATTTTCGCCATATTTTACTGTTTTACTTCCGTAAAGGGAAGAACGCGCGTCAAGCTTGTGAAAAGTTGCGTGAAGTTTACGGTGACAATGCTCTACAAGAACACGACATCGAAAGCAGACATTCATCAGAGGAAGGTTATGCTCTCATTGTCAGTGTGGTGGGATTTTAAAGGTGTCGTGTTTTTCGAGCTCCTACCAAGAAACCAAACAATCAATTCGAATGTGTACTGTCGGCAATTGGACAGTTTGAACGAATCTGTCATCCAGAAACGTCCAGAGCTCGTTAATCGTAATGGAGTTGTGTTCCATACGTCATAACTTTTCCGACAACCCAATATATAAGAATCACTACAATAGAAATAATATATTCTCTCACGGGTACATTGCAGAAAAGCGAGTGCAAGTTAACGGCCTTATAAATATATATTATATATATATATATATATATATATATATATATATATATATATATATATATTGTCGCCGTTGCACGTACGACCAGAGTTGTCTAACAGGTAAGTGAGTTTATATGTTATATTCTAACTCGAGAAAATGACGACGTTTTGCTTACCCTTGCGAATTTCCGGGCAGGACTAATGGGTCGACGTCGCGGGTGCCGCGCCGGACGCGCGAGACAGATAAGGAAGCTATGGCGCCTCCTTTATTCTAGCGGAACTTTTGATCCACAAATTTTTGACGTCCCGCGGAACAAGTCTCGCGATATAGAGGCCTGCCCGAGGAACGGGCCCACGAATCCGCTCCCCGTCGACGCTCCTGCAGAGCCGCCCGCTCCTCCGGCCCCGGTCGCCCCAAGCGCCAACTCCTCCGAATTACGGAAGACGTAATACTTACTCAACGTATTCGATTGATCCTAAGAGAAAGCTGTAAAAAAAGGGAAACTTAACAAAATACATGATGTATATACAAACTTACCTTAATTGCGTTGTTCCTAGTTTAAAACACATTCACTCCGGAGTACCGTGTCGCGCCTTTTACCGCTCGGCCCGCGATACGGGCATTGAAGTGTTTCTCAATAATCTCACGAATTTTCTTGCCGCGCTTAATTGCCGTTACCGACCCCCGCTCGTAACATAACATTTAAAAATATATAGAGTCTATATAAATTTTAGTTTTTAATATTTGTGTATACATGCAGATCCAATGTGGAGGACAGTGAACAGCAAAAATCTACATCCAATACAATTTCGGACTTTGATGATTTGATAAATTACCTTTTATGTAATACCAGCAATAAGAACAGTTCTGATAAAGATATTAAAATATATCAATAAATAGATGCACTTTTGACAAGGAATTATATTTCACATTGTTATATAACGAAAAACTCTTACGAATATAAAAAATTCTTACGAATATAATTTATTAATCGTTTTATAAATTTTTGATACTTACTAATTAATATAATATATCGTCAGTTATATGAATTTTCTTTATATCAATACATCAATTCATCAAATTGCACAATTTGTGGATCAGAGATTTGTGTATATACAAAGAATTGTTTAGTGAGGCATCTAGAGCAGCACCAACAAGTAATAGATGAAATACGAAGAGAAATAGAACGTTCCTCGCTATCGCGACACTTCACAGTCAACGTACAAAATCGTAAAACAAACTGCAAACATTGCAGTTCGTTTTCTGTTAGAACAGTTAATGGAACTGCAGATGCCTTAAAAATTTATTTAATAAGAGAACACCCAGAATCTGACGGAGCAACTGGAAATTATAACGTAGATGCAACGACACAACAACCTGTAGCTGAAGAAAATTGTGCATCTACAAGTTCTCATCATGATAATAGACATGGACGAGGTTCTGAAAATCAAGATCAATAGAGGTAAATGTTACAAATATTACTATTTTTCCTGAGTAATTAATATATTTTTATTTATGTACAATAACACATTAAAAAATTAAATATTTTGCATTTAAAAATATAAAGATTGTATAAATTTCAGTCTAACATTTGACGTATGTCTTTATAAATATTATAATTAGAGTTTAATAAAAGTATTTAAATAACTTTATGTCAATTTCTGTTAATTAAGAAATACTGTTATTTATATATTACCTATATATTTTCAGTAATCCATAAATACCTTCATAAATGGATAACTGTGCAAGTATTATGGAATCTAAATAGTAATTCCATAGATATTCCATTTGAAGAAATGTAAATAATATAAGTCACAGTTTTGGTTCAATAATCAAATAATAACATAATATAAGACAACAATATAATTTTATAACTCTAGTCACATTCGTACTCTTTCGATTTTTTATTTACGGTGTGTATAAATATACATGTCTAATTACAGAGAACAGCAAGAATCTAGGACGCCTAACCAAATCTGCAAGCTATATTGCATGTAACACCAGCAATAGCAACAGTTTTCATATGGATAATGGAATATATCAGAAAACAGGCGTATTTGACGAATAATGAGTAAGATCGCTTTTCATTTTACATAACAACAAAATGTGATCTTACGAATTAAATATTAACTTCTTTATGAATATATAATTTACTAATCATTTTAATAATTACTTACTAGTAAATCTAAGATCGCCATGTATCTGCTACTTTTTATGTAAATGTGTTAATTTATTCATGTACTTTATATACTGGCGTATGTAATGTGCACATTGTATTAGAGTTGTAATTTGTAGACACAAAGTAGAGTTGTAAAACACATCCGGATACTAAAATATAGAAATAATTCGAAATAATTATGTTCGCTTAGTCAAAGTCTGACGTTCAAATTATTTGGATAATTCGAGTATTAATATTCTATAATTTTATAATCCCGATTGTATTTATAATTCTATTCAACATATAATATTGATATAATAATTTATGCAGAATAAATTATTATAAAATTTTTATAAATAATTTCTGGTTATATTAAACATCATATTAATGTAATTATTACAAAGTTATAATTGACACATGGTTCAGATATTTTGTTTACATTTGTTCAAAAATTGATAAATGGAAATAAACATCGTAAGATAGATAATGTAAAGTGACACATTTTTATTAATAAAGTGATAGACATTTGAGAAAACGGTTTACAAATTTAATCCACAATTAATCAAAGATATGTATCAATTGATTATAATATATGATATACATATTCCTTCTCCCTATTACCTGTTACCTTCATTATCAAGAGACACGGTAGTGTCTCGCGCCAAGTACACGCGGAGCGAGACCGACCGTGACTCTTTTACGCGACGCGACGAGTTGCGAGTACTCGAGATGTTGAGATCTCATATAACGAGTGAACGGATCAAGTTTTAAGTAGGCTTGATCGATAGCTTGGGTCGATTTGGGGGGGGTTTCTCTTATAATATTCCGCTACGTGCCCTACGAGCGGAAATATTGCGACGCAAAGTCCAAATGTGAAAATTTATTTTTAAGATACTACTTCTTCTACTTCTACGTCGACCGTCTCTCATGCCATGCCATCATTTCATTGGCTGGAGTCGCGTCCTTTTCACTTTTTCGACACCAGGGCGGTGCTAGTATCGCCAGCACATATGTATACGTGTGTGTACTGCGCGAGTGTAGATAGTGCGTTTAGCGCGCTGTCAGTCAGTTCATCAGTTCAGTTAACCTATCTTGAGAGACACGGTAGTATGCGCGGAGCGAGACCGACCGTGACTCTTTACGCGACGCGACGATTAATTCAAGGTAATTGTTTTATGTAATTATTGTTTTATGTAATTATCCTATAATAATTATCTTATTGAGTCTTATTCTATATATTACTGTTACTTATTTTACTGTTTACTACGTTTACGTGAGTGTTTACATACAGGTTAACCTATATTTTATATTATATATTGACGGCAGGGAGCTGATACTGAGATCAAGGAACCTGTTCACACGAGGCGTTTCTGCCGCGCGATTGCGGCCGCGCGTTAACGTTTGCACGAGCCTCACGCTGTCGCGAGGTAAGGTGCGACATTTAAAAATTTATTTAAAAAAATCATGACATTTACAGTCAAATAAATGAGTTTAGTTGCTTATGCTTGTATTCTATAGTGGGAACATACATACATACGCTTCGTACGCGCAGTTTGTAATTTCCAGATCTTTTGATGAGATACCTTTAAGTTTTATAACAGCAAATGTATAACATTTTTACTGATGATTATTTCTTATTTGCCATGATTATGATTATTTCTAATTTGCCATGATAGTGATAATCACTGCAATTAGCCACGATTAACGAAGAAATAAGCTAGCTAGTAGGGAGATACGTAATATTATGATGTTATGCCACAAGATTGCGAAGATGATTCTTCCAATGTGTAAATGATATTTAATAAACATTTCACATGTGTGTATGGTGAATGTATACAAATACAAAGTAAATGTACAACATATCAACAATCTTGGAGAATCACTAGATTTCTATCATTTTACGCTTGCATCTGTTATCTCTAACGAGTAATAGCGCGAAAATATTTGATAACTTTGGCCTGTGTAATATTTAACGCTGCTACCATTCGTATCATGTATATATTCTTTGCGCTAGTATAATGTGTAAAGACTTTACAAACATGTATTCTTGCTTTAGTTTATATATATTGATTGATATTACATGACAAAAATGACAATTGTTTTCCATTAAATTGTGTACTTCATACACTTTATTATTTATAAAATATATTATATAATAACTGAAAGAGATTATGTGTTCCTAACTATTCTCTTAACAATAAATAATTACTTATATTAAAGAACACTTTCTTTCATATATCTTATAATTCTCTTAACAATAAATAATTACTTATATTAAAGAACACTTTCTTTCATATATCTTATAAAATGTATTTCTTTAAATGAAATACATTATTCAAGGCAAAGCTAAAACATCTATTATTTAAGTAGATCAATTTGTAGAGATATAAGAGACATTTGTGGAAAGTATGGTCTACATAATTATTAAATGTTTACACGAACACTATAAATAAGAGAAAATATAAATGCGCACTTCTCTCTAGATACGCACATATAGGTATACCCGGTCCCGGTGTATATATTATTATATTTATACTTGGATTACAGATATCGCAAAAGATTGGAAAATGTTTATGAGCTCCTGGAGTTACTGGACTTTGGCTATCCTCAGATCACCGACAGCAAGATTCTGCAGGAATACGTTTTACGATTTTATTGTAACTAAGGTAAAGATACAAAATGATAAAACTTATGAAGCAATTAATATCACAATGTTGGCATGTTATTTTAATGTATGTAATATTGCGATTAGGCACGAGGAAAAAACGAACCTCTGTTCACATTTGACGTTCACGATGATATTCGTGTTATGCACGATGTTTCTGTCGAAACCGAGGAATCATATGCCGGAAAAGTTTTATATTTATCATTTAAAAAATACTTTGTATATTCTCTTTTATGTTATTTCTCATTAGATCATGGTACGAGAGGAACAAACACATTTTTCCAGCGAGTAGATGGGACCTTTTGATCCATTCAAAGGACTGTAATTTAGTAGAGCTACATAATCGAGTAAATGAATTAAATATTATTATCATATAACTGAATGAATTAAAATCACAGTCCTTAAAAATACAATATAGCTACAATATATATATATATATATATATATCAATTGTACGATGAAACAAAGTTATTTATCTGGTTATAATATTTACAGTCCTTTGAATCTGAATCCTTTAAACGAAATTGGACAATTCGTTGAATTCTAAGTTTATCAGATTTTATCTTTCTTCCTATTTTTATCCGACACTGTATACTTGTCGTAACTTTTCGTTGGATCAAAAGGTTCCCATCTACTCGCTGAAAAAATGTGTTTGTTCCTCTTGTACCATGATCTAATGAGAAAAAATAAAAAAATAACATAAAAGAGAATTATACCAAGTATTCTTTTAATGATAAATACCTAAGTAAAATTTTTCTGGTATGTGATTCCTCGATTTCGACAGAAGCATCGTGCATAACACGAATATCATCGTGAACGTCAAATGTGAACAGAGACCCGCTCTTATTACTATACTAAGTACTAGTACTATACTAAGACTATATTAAGTAAATATCTAAATTCAAATTCAAAAACTTATTGTGACACACGCAACTTTTCTATTTCAGATTGGAGAACTGCTCTTATCGAGACTAGTACGTCCAGATACAGCGGAAGTAATTTATAAAACACTGAAGGATGCGACTAAAGCAATTGAAACTTATCATAATCGAGAATTAGACGGCCAATGTCTTCTCGTTAATCCACGCCCCAAAAATAATCCAACTGGGCCAGCCGTCCGATCTTTCACGGAGTCGAGACGAAGTATCAGCTCGAGTTATGTACAACCAAGTTTAGGAGCGGTGCATCGTGCATTATTCAACGATTCTTAATCGAATGTACCCATTTTGATATAAATTAATATGAAGAATATTTTCAATTTTTTTTGTAGTAACTTTTAAGTTTGTTTTAATGAAAGATTTAGAGAAACGACAAAACACAGAATGCGCAACTCCAATTCCCAGGTATAATTGTATTAATAAACTTATATCACTCATTATCTTTAGTTTATATGCTGTTTGTACGGACAATGTGTAAGTTTTGTAATAAAAAAAAACTGTAAAAAAACAACATGGTCTCAATTTTGTACTCGTACTGTCATTATCTATAATTTCTGCGTGGCTTACGTTACTTTGTACATGAGCGAGAATAAATTGCATGTTATATATCTAAATATCGCTAATGTATATCGCTAGTGTAAAATGTATATCTCAGATTCATTAATTATATTCGCTAAATGTGTTTTATTGTTAATGTATATCGCTAATGTATATATATATAAAAGGTATCTCGGATCTATTAATTAAATATAAAATATGTGTATTTAAAGTGTTTATGAAAAATCCAATTTAATTGAGCGTCATACTCTGACTGTATCCTCTCTATCTCCGTTTCGGGTCACATCTCCCGCATAATTCGCGTTTTATCTAAAAAAGTAATATTTAGGTAAAAGTAAATTATCCATTATTATCCATTACTTAAAATTTAGTAATTTGTTAGATTGTAGGGGGCCTATTACGTATATCTTTTCACGAGGTAAAAATGCGAAAAGTGAGAGAATTTACTAGAGTATCTACGATTTCATTGGTCGAAATCTAGTAAATCTATTCACTTTTCGCATTTTCACCTCATGAAAAGATACGTAATAGGCCCCCTGGGGGTCAATTGTGTATCTTGAAACGAGGTAAAAATTATAAAAGTGAACAGATTTTACTAGATTTCGACAAATAAAATCGTAGATACGCTAGTAAATTTCCTCACTTTTGTAATTTTTACCTCATTTCAAGATACACAATCGACCCCCTGGGGGTCGATTACGGTTCTTGAAACGAGGTGAAAATTACAAAAGTGAACAGATTTACTAGATTTTTTTTAATAACTGGCAATCGGCAATCAGAAATTACACTTTTCAACTAGCAGTTGCCATCGTTTGCGACGTATTGTAGAACCGGCTTTATTAGTTTTTCACTGGATCTAACATTCGTATGTATTTGGCCGGAAATGAACGTCTTTTTATTTAATTAAACCAGCTCGAATATAATAAAAAATAGAGACGGTAAAAAACACCGAAACTATTCAAATCAAAATGATCGCATAAGAATTACGGTGAATTATTTCACAAACGTTCTAATTTATATATTATACTTTCTTGAGTGCAATATTTTGTGTATATATGGATTTTTATGTTTTTATAGCTCTATCAATCAAGAGACACGGTAGTGTCTCGCGCCAAGTATACGCGGAGCGAGGCCGACCGTGACTCTTTTACGCGACGCGACGGGTTGCGAGTACTCGAGATGTTGAGATCTCGATAACGAGTGAACGGATCAAGTTCTAAGTAGGCTTGATCGATAGCTTGGGGTCGAAAAGGGGGGGGGGGTATCTCCTATAATATTTTCCGCTACGTGCCCTACGAGCGGAGATATTGCGACGCAAAGTCCAAATATGAAAATTTATTTTTTAAGATACGTCGTCGTCGTCTACGTCGACCGTCTCTCATGCCATGCCATCATTTCATTGGCTGAAATCGCCGCGTCCTTTTCACTTTTTCGACACTGGCGGCGCTTTCGCGCAGTGCAGATATAGTGCGTTCATACGTGTGTGCTGTACTGCGCGCAGTGCAGATGTACTGCGCGCAGTGCAGATAGTGTAATGCGTTCAGTGCGCTGTCACAGGCTGCGGTCCACTTGACGCTACAAATCCTTCGGAGCATTCTTCTTCTCCTTCTTTCTTCATTAAAAGAAAAGAGAAGAGGAATGCTTCGAAGCATTTGTAGCGTCAAGTGGACCGCAGCTTCAGTTATATCTTGATAGTTAGTGTAACACGGTAGTGTCTCAAGTACGCGCGGAGCGATACCGATCTCGTTTACGCGAAGCAATTATTGTAAGTTACTAACTATATATGTCCCAGGTAGCAAACACAAGTCATTTTGACGTCAAATTTTGGTCCTTTACTGACCATTCCTGACGTCACTAACTGGCGGCATAATGACGTTAAAATGACGGTCTAATGTCACAGACAATTGACGTCATTTTCTGACGTCTTATTGACGGCAAAAATAGGTCCATTGTACGACATACCGGTTTCTAGAAATGTTTTTTATGAAATTAAAATGTTAAAATGTCTACTTGATAAACGTTTATAAAAAAATGTTTTTTTTCTTTATCTAAGAAAAAAAAACTTTTTTAACTGTTTTGTTACATGCCATGTGCGTATAGCCGCTCTCAAGGCGGTCACCCATCCTAGTACAGTACCGCGTCCGAGTCGCTTGACTTCGATGATCTAGTGGACAGTGACGATCTTCTCACCCTGATGCTTCCTTATTAACTGTACTTGTCTATAACAGGTACATCTTTAAAGTGTTCAAAATCTTGTAATGATAATCTTCTTGATAGCTATAACACTGCGTGAAATAGTTATCATAAAACTATAATCACACGCAACTACATCCACTTATACCATAAATTCGCCACTTCAATCATAAAGTTGCTAAACAAACATATTGCAGTTAATTTTGTGGTTTTTATTTTATTATTACTTTATTAAACAATATTAAGAAGTAAAAATAGTTATATTACAAAAAGACCTTATTTGGACGACTTTAAGACGTCTTTAAAATGACGTCTTTAGATGGTCTAAGAAATGACGTCTTATAAACGTCCATTATTAGTCGCCGATGTCATAGACTAACCTAACCAAAAATGACTAAAAATAGACGTCATAATGATGTTATGGAATAACGTCAGTATAATGTCATTTTTAAAGACATAGTCGCTTTTTGGTCATTTGACGTCATTTGTACAAACATGACTAGTATTTGACGTCAAAATGACTTGTGTTTGCTACCTGGGGTAATTATCCTATAATATGTAATTATCCTATAATTATCCTACTGTTACTTATTATATTATTGTTTACTATTATTACTTTACTACGTTTACGCGAGTGTTTACATTACACAGGTTAACCTAGATAAATAAGCTGTTAATTATAAAAGAAGGCCAATAAGCTATTGCCCAGGACTACCGTCTTAGATAAAATACGAAGTGACTTTGCTGCCAAGAATGGCGACAGGTAACATGACCTTTTACATTTAATCTTGCAATGTAATATGGAAATGATGTTGTTATATATATCCATAAATTGTGTCTATAATTGACAGATGTTTTATCATGGAGAGGCTTGATAACTCGCATTCGTCATTTGATGTTGACTGCATATGACAGAACTCTGTCACGCTTTGAAGATATTATACGAGAACAGCGAGAAAGGCGGAACAATCCTAGTTGGAACTTCTGCCATTATTTTCTTCTACAGGTAATATAACTCTCCTTATAAATTCTTATCACTACTGAATTGCTTAATAAAATATTGAGTAAAATGTTGACTGAAATACTCCTGAAACGAGTTATCTTATATTTTTTTATTCATAATCTTTCATAATATCTTTAACTTTTTAATCAGTCTTTTAAATAAATAAAACTAGCATACATTGGTCGGGATTACGAACCCGAGACTCCCCGACTACAAGTCAACTGCTCTCACACAAGAGCAATGCGTCACTCCTCTGTAGTGCGATTCTGTAACTCGTTATGCTGTCGTTATGTGTTTATAACGACAGTTGCGCAGGTATACTATATAATATAATAAAAAAGCTGCGCAACTGTCGTTATAAACACATAACGACAGCATAACGAGTTACAGAATCGCACTACTGAATTCCTTAATATTAAAAATCTTAAAACTTATATCTTTCCTTTTACAAAGTTAAATTGGCATTTTAGGTTAAAAGTATACGATATTAAATGAGAACGGATATTGAGATACAAAGTGAAAACCTAAATGTAGATAAATTGTTCATAGATACTCCAGGATGGTTAAGTCTGTTTCAAACGCCTCTCAACAATTGGGGAGGTGTGATTTTTAAATAACGGTACAAACCATCATCTAAGATTTCTTTTAGCTGAATGTAAGGCATCTTTATTAGATCTTAGGAGTTACTTGTTTAGTAGACAATGTGCCATGCTACTCCTGCTTAATAAGCCTTGGGAGGTTTGTACGAATTGAACAGTTATTGATAATTAATGGCTTCGTATAATTACCGTAATTCGTACATATTTCGAAATTGGATATTATTTTTGACAGGTTGCACAAAGGTGCTTATCATTTGTCCATAACACATTGAGCGAACTGAGAATCTTAGAAGTGCAGAAACCTGAAGGCTCTGTAGAATGCTGGTCATTCCTCTGTGCGTTAGAAGTCTTGCAAGCTTGTCAATTGTCCACCATCAATATTGATAACAATCAACAATTGGACTTGTGCTCTTTACATACAGCTAGCTTGTGGGCACTTGCAAGAGATAAGGTAATTTATTTATTTGACACTGATTATTTTATTTATACGTTATTTGCCAATATAATTAAATAATTATAAATATAATTCTTGAATTGTTTCCGTGGTATATCTTTCTATATATCGCATTATATGCCTTTTTTCTTTTTATTAGGAAGCTTAGGAAAATTGTGCGGCCTAATGCCGGGAAGTGAACCGACTAGTGAACAGTTGCACACAGTTGTGTATCTTATAGCAGGTATAGGAGATTCGGAGCCACAGGTAGAAGGAAAGTTAACTCCTACAGACAAATTAAAAGAGGCACTATCATCCAAAGAAGCGTTCAAGAAACAGTATCTGGAGCATGCAGAATTAGCTATGGGCACATACAAGCATGTCGGCCGTATTCGATCAGCCAGATTAATCGGCAAAGAATTAATTGGCACGATTCTACAGCGAACTCGGAGAAAATCAGAAAGCGGTCGCGTTTTTATCTGACGCTTTGAAAACTTATATGGACGAAGGATGGATATAACTGTACGCAATACATATTTGGAAGAAATGTTAGGGTATATGAAAATGATCTCTTCACCTCAACCATTACTCGCGGAACTCGGATGTGCTTTTACAATACTCAGTATGGAAGCTAAAGTAATGGATAAGATAGTACAAGACTGTGTAGTTGACGTCGAAATCAGTGTACAGAGTTTGTTTCCTCGGGAAGTAAGATGTACTAGCGCTGCTATCCCAGGTAGCAAGGTGACGTCTATTTAACGTCATTTTTTGGTCATGTTCTGACGATTGCGACGTTATGAAATGACGTCAAAGTGCCGTAAAAATGACGTACTTTTGTCTCATCTTCGTGACGTCATATATTGACGTCACTAATACGTAATTAATGACGTCGCCGGGACAAAATAAAAGTACGTCAGATTTTGAACATTTGGACGTCATCTTGGAATGGCAGTCACAAGACTGACCATAAAATGTCGTCAAATAGACGACAACTTTTTAATCTACATTATTTTTTATGAAATTAAAATGTTAAAATGTCCACTTGATAAACGTTTATAAAAAAACGTTTTTCTTCTTTATCTATGAAAAAAAAAACGCTTTTTAACTGTTTCTTTACGTATCATGTGCATATAGCCCCGCTCTCTCAAGGCGGTCACCCATCCTAGTACAGTACCGCGCCCGTGTTGCTTGACTTCGATGATCCAGTGAACAGTGACGATCTTCTGACCCTGATGCTTCCTTAGTAACTGTACTTGTCTATAACAAGTACATCTTTAAAGTGTTCAAAAATCTTGTAATGATATCTTCTTGATAGCTATAACACCGCATGAAATAGTTATCATTGTCTTATAAACGTCCATTATTATTAGTCGCCGACGTCATAGACCAAAAATGACTAAAAATAGACGTCATTATGTCGATGTCGTCTTCTGACGTCACTTTGCTCCTTGGGTTGGGTACTGGTCTACAAACTGACGAACCAGATACGTCGTGTTAAAGTCAGTCAACTAACGTCTTTTATTAGTCTAAAGTCTGACGTCTCAGGTACGTCGTGTTAAAGTCAGTTAACTAACATTTTTTATTAGTCTAAAGTCTGATGTCTCAGGTACGTCGTGTTAACGTCAGTTAATTAACATCTTTTATTAGTCTAAAGTCTGACGTCTCAGGTACGTCGTATTAACGTCAGTTAACTAACATCTTTTAGAGCCGGTTGTTCCAACCTATTGGTAAACTAACTAATAGTTAAATCATATGTCTATCTTTGTTTAATTGGAAGGAAAAACGAAGACATATATATGATTTAACTATTAGTCAGTTTGCCAACAGGTTGGAGCAACCGGCCCTTATTAGTCTAAAGTCTGACGTCTCAGGTACGTCATATTAACGTCAGTTAACTAACATCATTTATTGGTCTATAATCTGACGAACCAGGAACGTCGTATTAAAGCGATTTAACTAACGTCTTTTATTGGTCGAAATTCTGACGTCTCAGGTACGTCGTGTTAACATCAGTTAACTAACATCATTTATTGGTCTACAATTTGACGAACCAGGAACGTCGTATTAAAGTGATTTAACTAACGTCTTTTATTGGTCGAAATTCTGACGTCTCAGATACGTCGTACAATGGATAAATAACTAACGTCATTAAATGGGCACTAATCTAACGTTACTTGGACGTTATAGTTTGGTTAAATTGTTGAAGTGTTTTTATGGTTATACAAATGACGTCAATAGTACGTTATAATGAGGTCATTCTACGATTAGTTATTATTTCGTCAAAAAAGTCACGACATTTATACGTCTTAAGTTGGTAAAATGACGTCGTACCCAAAAAATGACGAATTATTGACGTCATATTAAAGTTACCTTGCTACCTGGGATTTCTGTAGAGGAGATACAAAAGCCATCCATATCTAATAAAAAAAAAGGATTAAAATCATCTGTTGAGCCTCCAGTACAATTGTAAGTATTAATAAATAAAATTGTAATTATTTTTATTTATAAAAATCTGTATATATATAATTTTTAATACTATGGCAAAAAGAATAAATTGTGTAAAAAAGAACTTATATTATTTATATTGGTATTCTAATATCATATATTTACAATAGTGCTCATTATATATCTCTCTCATTGTATATCTTCTATTTCCTATGTGTTGAATTTTTGTTCAGTTTTGTTCTATTTCAGGTTGTCAAAGTGCACATTAGAAGATATGAAACTACTTGATCTCAGTTTATTACGTTTACAAGTATATTCTTATTTGGATTACAAGGAAGATAGGAGTCTTGGTGCTGCTAGTGTTATTAATAAAAATATGAAACCGCTCGTGAGATGTTCAGACAGTGCAAAGCATAGAAAACCTTCAATCAATACAAAGGGTGATTTTAGCAAAGCGCTCTCCTGTGATGAATTCGTTATAAAACCCGGTATAAATACACTTTTTCAAAAAAAGGTAAAAAAAGGCGCCAAGTACACGCATAGTAGTATATATGTATTATGTTGTTACCTCGAAAAAAACAAAGTGGTAGTATTATACCTCGAAATAACACCCTGTACATACTGTTTATAAAATGCGTAATACTACAAAAAGGCGTGATATCCGTACAAAATTACCTTTTTTAAAAAAAGGTAAAAAAAGGCGCCAAGTACACGCATAGTAGTGTATATGTTGTTACCTCGAAAAAAAACAGTGGTAATATTATACCTCAAAAAAATCTAAGTAACAAGTGGTAGACCTAATCTTTGTATCTCGAAAAAATCTCGAAAAAACCTAAGCAGTAGTATCTTTACCTAAAAAAAACCGAAGTAACAAGTGGTAGACGTAATCTTTGTATCTCGAAAAATCTCGAAAAAACCTAAGCAGTAGTATTTTTATTTAAAAAAAATTATAACTCAAGTGATACACACCTTATTAAAGATGAGTCGCGCTTCAAGTGATCTATTACAATTACAAAAAAGAAATGATATCTCTTTTTAAATTACAGCGCCAATTACAGAGAGAATATACATTGAGAATCTTTGTATTTCGAAAAATCTCGAAAAAAACCTAAGCAGTAGTATTTTTATTTCCAAACATGTTGTTACCTAGAAAAAAACAGTGGTAATATTATACCTCAAAAAATCTAATTATATATATACCTTAACAAAATTATTATTATATCACGAAATTGCGTTACCAAACTCAATCCAAGTGATATATATTTCAAAAAATTATCTCACAAAATTGTCTCACAAAAATTGTCTCACAAAATTGTCTGACAAAAATTGTCTCACAAAATTGTCTCACAAAAATTGTCTCATAAAATTGTCTCACAAAAATTGTCTCACAAAATTATTAAATTACAAAATTGTTACTTTATTCAATCCAAGTGATATCTACCTCGAAAAAACCTAAATAACAAGTGGTATCTATTTAAAAAAAAATATGTGAAATCTTTTAATACTGCGCCAATTACAAAGAGAGAATATATATATTATATATATACCTTAACAAAATTATTATTATATCACAAAATTGCGTTACCAAACTCAATCCAAGTGATATATATATTTCAAAAAAATATATGAAATCTTTCTTTAAATTACGCCAACTACAAAGAGAATATATATATTGCTTTGAAAAATAATTGTAGTGCAACTACTCTTAAAAAATAAAACAAAATTGTGTTACCTAACTCAACCCAAGTGGTATGTATCTTTGTATTCCTGAGGATCTTTCTATCAACCCAAGTGGTAGTAGTTTTAATTCTCCTTGATAAAATTATAATATTACAAAGAATCATTTAATCATTTTAATCACAAAGAATTAAAGAGGTAACATTATAAAATAAAAATATTTAATTAAAATAAAATAAATAAATTTTTCTTGTAAAAAACTTGGCGCTGCTTTTTTAACCCTTAAATGCCACACCTCTCAAGAATCTCGTAAATGACACATGGGGTCTAAAAGACCCCAGCATGAAAAATGTCTCCTTACTTATTAATTTTTTTATATTTAGTTATGAAAATTATTTTCAATGTTGTTCAAGGCTTAGAAAAGAGAATAAAATGCTTATATTATTAAAATTTCAATTTCAACATAGTATAAAAAATTAAATAAACTGAGTACTGCTAAGTGTACAACCGGGTAGGTCAATCACTCAACTGGGAGCATGAGCTCCATTTTTGGGGGAAACATTTGAAAATATATCATTGTAAAGGGTCTGGGGTCCGCTGGACCCCGGGTGGCATTTAAGGGTTAATAAAGTCTATCCAGACAAACTTGCATAGGTGCATAAGCATATGCATAAAGAGATGGATTGGTCTATTTCCTTTTGCACATATATTTGAACCAATCAATTTCTTACGCTTATGTTTATGCGCGATGCAAATTTGTCTGGATAGACTTTAAAAAAGCAGCGCCAAGTTTTTTACAAGAAAAATTTATTTATTTTATTTTAATTAAATATTTTTATTTTATAATGTTACCTCTTTAATTCTTTGTGATTAAAATGATTAAATGATTCTTTGTAATATTATAATTTTATCAAGGAGAATTAAAACTACTACCACTTGGGTTGATAGAAAGATCCTCAGGAATACAAAGATACATACCACTTGGGTTGAGTTAGGTAACACAATTTTGTTTTATTTTTTAAGAGTAGTTGCACTACAATTATTTTTCAAAGCAATATATATATTCTCTTTGTAGTTGGCGTAATTTAAAGAAAGATTTCATATATTTTTTTGAAATATATATATCACTTGGATTGAGTTTGGTAACGCAATTTTGTGATATAATAATAATTTTGTTAAGGTATATATATAATATATATATTCTCTCTTTGTAATTGGCGCAGTATTAAAAGATTTCACATATTTTTTTTTAAATAGATACCACTTGTTATTTAGGTTTTTTCGAGGTAGATATCACTTGGATTGAATAAAGTAACAATTTTGTAATTTAATAATTTTGTGAGACAATTTTTGTGAGACAATTTTATGAGACAATTTTTGTGAGACAATTTTGTGAGACAATTTTTGTCAGACAATTTTGTGAGACAATTTTTGTGAGACAATTTTGTGAGATAATTTTTTGAAATATATATCACTTGGATTGAGTTTGGTAACGCAATTTCGTGATATAATAATAATTTTGTTAAGGTATATATATAATTAGATTTTTTGAGGTATAATATTACCACTGTTTTTTTCTAGGTAACAACATGTTTGGAAATAAAAATACTACTGCTTAGGTTTTTTTCGAGATTTTTCGAAATACAAAGATTCTCAATGTATATTCTCTCTGTAATTGGCGCTGTAATTTAAAAAGAGATATCATTTCTTTTTTGTAATTGTAATAGATCACTTGAAGCGCGACTCATCTTTAATAAGGTGTGTATCACTTGAGTTATAATTTTTTTTAAATAAAAATACTACTGCTTAGGTTTTTTCGAGATTTTTCGAGATACAAAGATTACGTCTACCACTTGTTACTTCGGTTTTTTTTAGGTAAAGATACTACTGCTTAGGTTTTTTCGAGATTTTTTCGAGATACAAAGATTAGGTCTACCACTTGTTACTTAGATTTTTTTGAGGTATAATATTACCACTGTTTTTTTTTCGAGGTAACAACATATACACTACTATGCGTGTACTTGGCGCCTTTTTTTACCTTTTTTTTAAAAAAGGTAATTTTGTACGGTTTGTATAACGGCGAAGAATCAATCGTTGTTAAACAAATAATACTTTATGGATTATTAAAAATTTTAATGTATGGATCTATTCTTACATTTGCAATCGCTGTTTAATTTATATGTCATGATTTTCAGAAATTTGGGTATCACAAAGGTAGTGCAATATTTATCTTATATTTCTCTTTATGTAAAAGTTAATGTTATATTTTATCTAAAAATTAAATTTAATAAAATTATTCGTAAAGTATATATAATTTTTTAGGGTAACTCCGGTATATACACAGCTCCTAAGGAAAACTTAATTTATTAAGTACTATTTAATATATTTAAGGCAAATGAATTATACCAATAAAAACCTTATACTGTCTACTACTATAAAAAAAATTAGAAATAAGAAATATTTATTCTTTGTATTTAATAAAAAAAAACTTTTAGAAACCATTGCATTTTTGCCACATATCCCATAGGCGTGGAACATGTAACATTTATGGGTGAAATATACGCCTTATAAAAAATTACAAATAATGTTTATAAATAAGGCAATAAAATGTCATAATAATTAAGTTATAAAATGTGTGTAAAAAGTTTATTAAGATGTAAAAATGATAAACAACTTATAAAACTGAAAGATTTTAAAAAGAAAATAGAAAAACGATAGATGTATTAAAGGTTATTGGTATACGATCCAAGAAAAAGAAAGAAAAAAAACACAAGAGATTTCGATTTTTATAGTGTCTGTACTGTGGCATAAATCCCGCATGCTAAAAATGCTGCATATCCCAAACAGGAGGGATGTACAAGATATCAAATTAAACAAAAAATACAAGAGCTATGCACTTGTATTTTGCTGTATTCCATCCTTTACTATTTCTCTACTCTTTATGTATCATGAAATAACCATTAAAACCTTTTACATTCCCTACAGTAACTATTTTACATATGTCGTAATATATGATCGCGCTACTTACTATTACATTGAGAAGTCGATTCAACTCACGACGGTTTCGTTAATATTAACAGTAAAGAACTGAAATTACAACACAATACTAATATGCCATAAAAGCACATAGCAGTGTGATTGCGAGCAAGTATCTTTATTCCTTCTATTTTTTCTGACTTCTGCGGCGTAAATCCCCGCGCCGCGTAAATACCGGAGTTACCTTATCATATTTTCTCTTTTTATTTGGTGCAATTTTCTGATTTCAACACTTTTTTGGAAAACATTTTTTACATTTCTAAAATTATAAAATGTTGAACGACACTTATTATTCACACATTCTTCTTACGGAGATCAACACCATTTACGTTGCAATGCACAATTATTTTGTATTTTTGATTGAATATATTAAAACAATTTTGTACAACAATTTTTCGTACCGGCGCCGGCGCGGCGCGTGCACTTGGCAACTTTTTTATATGTTTTTTTAAATCATGTTATACATCCTTAAATAAGATATTGGGACATCTTATAAAATATACTATCGCGAGACAATATAATTATGACAATAATGATCGTCACAGTCTGTTCACTCTGTTCTTATCGTCGTCGCAGCACAGCAACTGCTCCTGTATTTGCATTGCGTGGGCGAAAATTGCGAGGCCGGAAAATTAGAAGGTTTCCGTCCATGAGCACTCTCCCAGGGTCAATATTGAGCGTTGTGAGGGAAGAAACGAGCCGATAAAGCTTCCGTGTGCGGAAAGATTTTACGCCGTGTAAAAGTTTCGTATTCTTTATTCGTATAGTTTGATATACAGAGTGTCTGCCAATTACCGTATCACCTCTCGTAAGCAGGTGTAGAGAAGATTAAATTAAATAGAAAAGTCCTTTACTGTTTCGTAAGTTTCTCAATAATTAATGAGAAAAATTAATTAATAAAGATCCGCAATCAGTATGCGTCGATGCGATTTGATGAGAAGAGGCAGCCCAGCGTTTACGGTTGCTAGGCGCGCAGCGAGGCATTAGGAGCCCTCGCCGCGCGCCTAGTAACCGAACGCTGGGCTGCCTCTTCTCATCAAATCGCACGGACGTACACTGAATCTTTATTAATTAATTTCTCATTAATTATTGAGAAACTTACAAAACAGTAGAGGACTTTTCTATTCAGTTTAATTCGCTCTACTTGCCCACGAAAGAGGTGACACGATAATTACCGGACACCCTGTATATTACAATATTCTGTAATATTTGCGAATTTATAACTTGATCTTTCATAAAGAAAATATTATTTTGATTCAACATTATATATTTTAAGCAGGCATATTTTATCTGGGAATTAATAAACATATAGGTACATTAAAAATATATGTGTGAAAGCATATTTTTTAAATTAAGAAATAATTCGAATTTATTAAACACGGAATTTAAATAACTTTTAGATAGTAGTATTTTTATTTACAAATTGTTATTTTTAAACGCAAAAATAACTTAGAAATAATAAAAAATTAATATAGATTAAATTTGTAACTAAAAAGTAATAAAATTTTTAAATATTATTTATTGTTAGAAGGAGATATTTAAGGGGATATTTTTTTATTGCAGCTGCAAACGCCGCGCCGTGATCATTAGTGGACCACAACCGACCATCCCGACTCGCGTAAAGTGCGTACTTGCGGTACACAATAATACGCGTGCGTAATTCAAATGCGTGTTTCCCTCCCTTCGAGAGGGGAGTTGTGTTGCGAGAACAAGCTCGAAAGGGTCATCGCGAAAATGTAATTGCAGACTATCATCCCTGATCATATATTCCGATCAACTCTCTCCCGTTTCCTCCTCCCGCTCTCCCATCGATAGATTAAACAAACCGCAATCTGTCAATGCAAATATCGATTCCCATCGTGACTGCTGTCATACCGTTCCGTTTACAAACTTGCACTCTTGAAATTTTTATAGCGACGTATTTGATGGACGACTGAACCCAAGTCCCTCGCCTTGCAATTTTAATCTACCCGAAAAAAATTGCCGAGAATCTTATAAAACGACTCTTAAGGATTTTCTGAAGAATATATTATTGCATCTTATATCATAGATTTAATTTTGATTATTCTTAAATAGTAAATTATTTTGAAATATTTAAAAAAAAGGTATTAAAAACGCTGAAATAAGATATTGATAAATATTTTTACATAACAATAATAGATATATCTAATTATTATTATCAAGATTTAATATATTTCAATTAATTCAAGTAATTTATAAATTCTTCACTTTTTCTAATTCCTCGAGGCAAAAGATGATAGCATTATTTTTTATTGACAATTAAATATAAGTCAGGTTTCTGTCATTTTTCACGTTTATCGACTTAATTATAGTGTTTGCTGCAATTTAAGACGAATTACTTTACTGATCCAGCATCAATAAAAAGAATAGCGAGAAACAGTAAATCGTATAAATTGCGAGAAATTTGACAAATCGAGGATACGCCGCGAAACGCGCGCAATGTGGGAAGTGCATCCGTCTATGTAACCACGTGGCGTACGCGCTCGTGTGTATTCGGCGTGAGTCACGGGAGTCGGCGGAGCATGAAACCCCATAAAACGGCGAACCGACCGAATATTCCGTCTGTCGAAGAGACGAAGCCTCTTCGCCGGAATCGATAGATTCTCGCGGGACGTGCCGAGAAAGACGCCCGCCGAGAACCGCAAACTTTAACCAAATCGGAATCCGTAGAAACGACGGCCTTGACGTTTGCTTCACAAAAGAGATCGCGGCTGTGCGATTCATTTAATTGGATATGAGTAATAGGATTTGCACGATTTCTGACAACATTTATTTAAACCCGAATTCTGCGATACGAAACGTAAATGTGGAATATGTCGCCGGTGCGACAAGAGATTATAACTGTGTGTTTAATATTTCATACGAATGGGAAGTGCACTAGAAGTTAAAAAGATCGTGGCACGACATTCAAATATTCCAACCGCAGGCTGATTTAATTAAACAAAGGATGGGATTGAGTTAAACGTATCCTCCGTCGTTACGCAACGTGTTGCGTGCTCTGCTTCACTTCTTCAGCAAGCAGCAGCAGCAGCGACCGCGACGAGTGCTGATTGGATCTAATCCGTTTAATTCGGGGAATGAGTTTCAGTGGACCATTTTAATTCGAGTTCGTCGCGTCGCGTTTGCTCTCTCTCTCGCTCGCGCTTGCTTCGAGTGCTCTTCTTAAACTTCAAGCCTCGAGAGCGCTTCAGGCACGCCGTCCCGATATTGAACAGCCTTTTACATTTGTCCCTTAATGACCGGCCGGAAACTCGAGTGCTCAATCTGAAGAGAATATGTTGCGATCTTAACGGAAACTTCTCTACTTTGGTTTCAGGCTTCAAGTTGATTGTAACAAGATCAGAAAATTTTTTGTAGAAAAACTTCCTGATAAGAAACCAAACAGAACCATGTCCAAAATCGAGACATGAGATATCTTTAAGACGTCTTGTGTTCCGATTTTGGACATGTGTGCTGTTTGAGAATGTTAGGATACTCGGCTAGATTTCGAATATCTTGCAAGTGTAACGAAAAGTGAAAATTGAGCCCGTGTACTTTCGAGTGACTCGCCACTCTAAGAAAGAGCTCTCATAAACTGGCAGGTGCAAATCAGCAAAATTGCATGCGACCTAGCAAATGCGATCATTCGATTTTGCTGATTTGGTCCTGCCAGCTTATGAGAGCTCTAAGAAAGAGTAAAATTGCGCTCAATAAGTTTGAGTAAAAGGGTACTCTTTTCGAGTGCAGTAGATCAGTATGATGATCCTTGGAATGAATTATTTGTCACTCTACAATTTTGAGTGGAAAATTTTATTTTGTTAGTCATTTATCAGCCGATTTCTTTACTGAATCGTGATTCACTATATAGCTTTAGAGTAAAATCGTATCACTCCGGTAAGAGTAGCCGCTTTAAAAATTTGAGTGAAAAATTCACTCCAACCCTATGAGTGCCCACATTTACTCAAATTAGAGTGACAACTCTCTTCTTTGGAGTGACTATCGCAATCACTCAAATTTCATAGAGTTTGTAATATATTAGTGACAAAACCACTCTATGAAATTTGAAGAGAATGCGAACATATTTTTGTTAATTATCTGTGAAATACAGAGTTATATTGTGTTTATAATTTCGACAGAATATCTTTCTACTTCAGTTTCTGATGCAAAATAAATGAACATTCTTTCAAGTTGCTTCTAATTGCAGTCTCCTTTTGTTAGATAACGCAAACGTTTTTCAACGTGGCATCAATCGGAATAACATGTATTATTTGAAATAAATTTTCTTTCAAATTGGTTCTAATTCAGACAGCTTTTCCTTTCATTAGATAACATAATTCGGACGGCTTATCGCACGGTTTATCGGTCGTACTCACACACGTGTTGACCGTGCGTCTACCTGCGCGTATCGCGTATTTCCCAGCGCTCGATGTTTGCGGAGAGACGTGGAAGAACAACGGCGATTAGGCGCAGCAACACAAACGACGAGACACGGACGATAATTAAACGGGTTCTCCGCGCAGCTTGTTATCGTAATGGACAACACGCCGGCCGCATAACGCACACACCCCGGTGCACATGTAGAATCACGCCGGACAGGAAACTCGCGGGCAGATAGCAGATCCACACGCGGAATAATAGCACGAACTCGCACGGCGGGCAGAAACGAAGACAAATAAACGTCGAAGGCCTAAACGTCTGGCTAGCGCGACATGTGTCTGCCGCAAAAGTCCAGTGTCCACTGTAGCGTCGTCGTAAGAATGTGTTTAATAGGATCGCGCCGGCGGGAAGGAAGGCTACTGGGTGTCTCGAACAAAAGCGCGCGTATGACTTTGTCCCATAAAATGAAGAACTGTCAAATCAATCAGAAATTACATCTGAAATCTATAAAAATTGAAATATACATATGTTCAAATGTCATTTCCCGTGAAAATTATAATATCCGCAAATAAGCAGCATTTTTTACGTCAACATATATGTAGGTATATATTTCAATTAATTTAATTAGAGACTTTATTTTAGAATTCATGTTTGTTCATTGCAGTATTGAATTATGACATGTTGAATTATTGGTATAAAATCGTATGAAATTCTTTCTTGCATACATCAAAATAAATTCGTTTATATTGTGTGCCATTATTTGCGTTTTTAGTATTGAATACTGAAAACTTCCTGTTATTTTCCGTTAATAAATTTCCATATATTGTATAGTTCTCTCTCTCTCTCTCTCTCTCTCTCTCTCTCTCTCTCTCTCTCTCTCTCTCTCTCTCTCTCTCTTTCTCTCTGCATGTATAAAATTAAAATTTTAATCTATAAGCTAAAACAAAAAAAAATATTTTTTATCAATTTACACTATCGAAACTTAATTTATTTTAATATATATTGCAAAAGAAAAAAATCAATAACAATGAGGAAACAGCAGTCTGAAAAGAATCGTAAGTCAACTCTAAAAAATAAAATTGAAAGAGCCTGAAAAATTGTACGGAAAATAATCTTCTTCGACGTTTTCGTCAAGAGAAATATTGAATTTACAAAGAAATCTGTCATTAAATATTGAAAATGTAGGAATAGGAAGAAACACTATATACTTTTACACTCTTTATATTTAAATATTATTGTTAACTATTAACCAAATTATTAATTAGTTAATTTAATATGTAATTCTTTCAGTTCTCTAGTAACACTTAAATTTGTCTCTCCTCGTGAAATATAATGATCATTTCTTACTCACTATCGTTCTTATATGTATATACAGTACGTGATTAAAATTAACCGGCGGGAGAGGGAGGGATAGCGAGGTCGGATGAGTACGCGAGGAAAGGCGGGCACGCGCGCGACACATTTTTCGCGCGCGAAACGTGACTCATCGCGAATCGTCGGGACGATTACGCGTTTTATCACACGACACAGTGACTGTCGATTTCACCTGCGCATGCCGTAGTTACGGAACACACTATACACTAGAACGACAGCTGCGACCAATCGGCCGTGTTACGTGCCGTTTCGCTCGCCAGTTGCGCGATGATAAGACCACTGGAAAATATATATGTGTGTATGCGTATCTCTGTTGCACGCGTAGCACCCGCTGTAACAGTGTACGGATGAAGATGCCAGTGTGAACGCCGGAAAGGGTATAAGTAAAACGGATGCGGCCCGGCGAGATGTCAAATAAATAAGAGCGTCCAATCGCGAGCTGACGTGCACGCATTAGACTTAAATAACACGACTATTTCTATCAACCAGTTTTGTAAAATTTTGTTCTTCACGATCGGTCGGAAAAAAAATGGAAAGGATAAAAGTGATCAGAAGAATATAGATAAAAATTAAAATAGAAAAATAAAATAAATAATAGTTTCATATAAAATAAAGATAATTGAAAAGATATCAGAACGATATGAAAATTGAAAAATATAAAAAAGAAAATAAAAATAAAGATATCTTGTAACGATTATTTTTATATTTAATTTTTATTTTATTTGCATTTACTTTTATTTGTATTATTATTTTTCAAAAATAACGTTCTCAGCTGAAATACTTTGTTATTTGATGGCTCATTTGTTTTATTAATGGAAGGATAAGGTGGGTTATTCCTTCGCATTGTACGATGCTGTTGGCGGGTTTAAAGCATTAAACGTTAATCTTGCTAGGATTAAAATGTCAAGACCTTTCTATTGGTACGCGTGTACACATATACAATGACAATATTGTAACAAATCATATATTTCATAATAGACTATATTTTTCTTTAAAAATTATTTGTTCATGACAAAGTGTGCATATTGCCATATCTCCAATATATTATCCTAATAAATTTATGATGGTGCGTCATATATTTTTCTCAACATATTTTTTAATAATATATTTTATGTCAATATTTATGTGTCTATATATGATATAATAAAATATTTACATATATTTTTTAAATAATATCAGACTAAAAGGAAAATATTTATTTGTATAATTTATATAATTTATATAATATTTATACAATTTTAAATAGAAAATTTTGCTCTGTTAGAGTCATTTATTAGTCGATCTTTAGTAAATCGTAATTTATTATAACTTTAAAATGAGGTCGTATCATTCCGGTGCGGTAGAGTAGCCACTCTAAAAATTTGAGTGAAAAATTCACTCCTATCTTATGATGAGTTCCTGCATTTACTCAAATTAGAGTGACAACTCTCTCTTTTGGAGTGACTATCGTAATCAGTCTAATATATTAGTGGTGAAACCTCAATGAGAATTAGAGAGTACGCAATCACAGATGCGCGTTATATACAAGGGGCGACTATAAATAAAACTGTCAAAATGTGCCGCGTGACAACAAACTCGACTTGTGCATCTCATTCTGATAGCAACCAGTCGGTCATTATCGCTATTCGAGAATGTGCAAACGCGGCGGAATGACATTTCTCACGATCGAGACGCGTGGTTTCACTTCGCGACGGCTGCGTTCCATCATCAACCACGAGGCATATAAAGTGTACATTTTTGCGACCCGCGGTGCGAGCGTAGTGAACTTTAGAAGAGAGATCGCGAAAGATTTGTCGCGCGCACACTTTCCGCTTCCAGCGAAAAATGCACAAACGAGAAAAACTATATCAAATTCTGTGTATTTCTCGTAATTAAAGATCTCGCGCGCAAAAGGCAGTTTCGAATAGATCTATAATTCGCGACGAATAAAAGTGTGAAATATTCGAGGAAATATTTTGATGTGTATCCCAACAAAAACCGTTCGTCATTTCTATCACTTAAAAAAAAAACTTACTGTCAAAAAAAATCGAAGTTCAGAGAATCCAATTTGTCCTTTCCAATTATCCTTTCTCTCTCACGCTATTATCTTCTATTATACGACTGACTATCATTTGGTGCACTATACAAGAACACACTCATCACTATCTCACACAAATTTCATTCACCAAAACTTATACCGTTTCGCGACATTAAAAGATAACGACTCGCGGACGAAAAATCCCTCGGGACGGGAAATAATTTCATGTACATACAAAGCCAACGAAAAAAAGAATGAGATGATTTTTCTATCTCGTTTCGAGCTTGTTTGCCTTTAATTTCGTGTAAAATTCAAATGACAAGACTGATTGCGTAGTGACATTTCCCGTGATTTAACGGATTTCGTTTTCTCGTACCTATATTTTTTTTACTTGAAGAGATCTTGAGGTATTATCATACTACATTGTTAGTATTACATTATAAAAAAATTGGAGCACGGAATAGATATATATTTAAATTATTTGTACACACATATACACGTATACGAGAGAACTAGGATTTTTATTCTATATTATTAAAGAGAAAATTTGATTGCTTCATATTGTTAAAGTATGTTAGTTCATACTACACTAGAAATTTAACATTATTTAATATTAAATGTTGACATTAAAATGTATCTACAACACTTAACGCGCGTATTGCGGGTGACTGAACTTAATCGTGAATGTACAGGCACTGACTGCCACCTGGGAATCGATACTCCGCTACCAGTGGTAACTGGTTGAATTGCTATAGCAACATCCGATCAAAACAGAAGATGCGTATTTAGAACGCGGCACGCTAATAACGTTGAAGGCGAGAGGGAGAGAAAAAATGGGACTGCGTGATTGGAATTCGGACTAATGCTGATCGCTTCAAGTCTAATTTACTGCACAGACACAAGAAAATATATTTTATTTTTATAAATTGTGCTTATTGAATGTTGTTTTACCTGTTAAATGAATGCACCCGTTAAAAAATAAAAAAATTATACAATAATGAGCTTATACATATATGTATATAGCCGCATTATTGTTTATTAATAGTTTTTCTATATACAGCTACTAGGTTGTTGAAGAAATCAATTTAGCTAGAAATTTCTCATACAAATGTCATTTAATTAATTCAAAAATATTCGTTATCTATGTAATGTATACGTATATATAAATTGATATAAAGAATAATTTAGATATCTGCACACAAATAAATTGCTTAAATAATTCGTTATAATAGAAAATTGTGACAAATATACATTTATAAATAGCTCATCTTTTTTCTTATGATTATATTTATCAGAAATATTTCTCATACTAATATTATAAGTCTACAATGAAAATTATATGTAAAATCGAGGGCGGTGATTTAAAAGGGAGCAACGCAAAAAGATTGCTCATTGCAATAAATCTCGTCTTCAATCAACTTAAAACGATGTTAAATTATTTGGAAAGGCGCAACGCGCGGCATCGCTAAAAGTCGAAACCTGTAAAATGTACGACGGTGCTCTTACTCCGGATTATTTCTTCCGTGTGGAAGCGCGCCTTTAAGTCGACGACTTAAAGGGGACCGGTCGTCCCTCAAACTCCCGATACGATCAACCGTTGCAAAATTGAGGCGTCGCGCGTCGCGTCGCCAAAGAGACCCTTGCAAAGTTGCTACTCTGCAACGAATTCTTCTCTTTCTGTTTCTTCTTCTGTTCCTTTAAATTGTCAAGTCAATGTCATAAACAAAATATGCGGAGAAAAAAATACATACACATACACACACACACACACACACAACACACATATACATACAATATTATCCAATATACTTTCGTTTTACTCATATTTGCAAAAAAATTGTTTATGAATTTATTTTAATACTTTATATTAAAATTTTTATTTTTTAATCATCTATATGCATATACATATAGTATAACTTAAACAACACAAAATATAAGATACCTTTATCATTAAAGAATTAAAGTTAAATTCAAAGTGATAAAAAAGCTGTTAATAATTTATAAAAAGAAATTTAAAATAAATATTTATAATTGGAATGACAAGCTGCATTTTCATTCTTTCCAATAAATGATAAACATACTAATAAAACATTTTAAGTTTTTCTTAATGCTTAAATAATTTTATTAGTTAAAATAATGCGATTCTCAGTGATAAACGATGTTTCATTCTTTTTACACTTTATACGCGTGTTAGATAATCGATTGCACATTTCAGGAATAAACCATTTTGCATTTTTGCATAAATATTATTATAAAGATACAGTTTAACACTTTCGACAGAACCAATGACGTAATGCCCTCTTCTGTTTTCGAGCTTCGCACTTTGCACGATTAATAACGGCGACTATGATCAAAGTTTCGTCCGCGATGAGGGATACGTTCATTTGTAAAACGTCCGCAATTATCCGAAACGCGGATATGAAGTGAGCTGTCTGCGCGATTATGCTGGACGACGTGATCCGTTCCATCATCGTCGTCCCTCCCTTGACGACCCTCGTATTAGCAGCTACCCCGCTGTCCCGACAGCTTAAAAACGCTTTAACTTGGCGCGCGGATAAGTACAGATGGTCCCCACCCGAGTAAGCTATGCGCGGTGAGTTAATGCTCCACTGAATATTCACGAGTAGTTTTGTAGTGACCCTTATGCATCTCTCACATATCTAACATAGTATGTACGAATTTGCATAAAACCCATTTTAGGCCATCTATTGTTAGAGGTCAATTTCCGTCTGTAATTTTACGTACCAAAGTACCTGTAAGAATATGATTGCAAGTTGTTTCTTAACCCATTTTATTTCTATAGTCTTAAAATAGAATTTATATGTTACGAAGCTTTTCACATATGGCTTAATTATGACATTTTTATTATTGAAAAAAATATATATAATAATGTGATATATATTTTATTATAGTTATTTAATAAAATATATAATCAAATATATTATCTGTTTTGCAAGTAATTTAATAAAAATATTAAAACGGCAAACTAAATATATCATCAACAATATATTGTAGAATACTAAAATCAGAATAAATAAATAACTAAGTAAAATAAAATGTATATAAGGAATAAGTAAAATATATAAAACAAGTTTAGATATTTTCTATTGTAAACTATAATTTTGTTGTTGCATGTTTCTGGATGTATATTGTCCAAGTATACGCGCGGATTATTTTTATCGCTAGGATGCAATCTCGCATAATATATTCGGGCGATCCATCACGTTTTGAGAACCCCGAGCCGGTTCACGGCCGGAAATGAAAGGGAAACATCGCGAACATTAATTCTACAAAGACTCTCGATATCTCGACCCAGGAGCGATGCATGACGAAATTTATATTAAAGACGGGATTTCGCCGACTTCGTACTTTACCACAGGCTTCCCCAGATGCCACGATGATACTTCACTTTCCGCCTCACTGCAATCTCCTCGCTACTTTTTATACATATTCATCGTCGTTGATAATATACCTTTATATTGATTGTTCAATATTTATTCTAAATGTTATGAAAAAAATGTGAAAAATATGTCAATCTTATCTGTTTTACGAGCAAAATTATATTTCCAAAAGATAAATATACAAGATGATCCAGATCAGGTCAATAAAATTTCAGAATCTTACAGGAAATTGAATTTGGAACAAAAAAGTTCCTATAAACATAGGTCCTCAAACGCTTTGTTGAATAAGTTATAGCTAATAAAAATGTTAAAAATCACGTTTTTTGATGATTTTTAAAAATAACTAGCTACTAATTGTTAAACTAAAGCGAACGCTTTACGCTACAAATGTAGTGTTTACACAAAGATCATCGAAAGGTGGTTTTTTTCAAGTTTCTGCTTTTTTCATTGTTTTGAGCTTATTTTCTTTTGAACGCCTTATCAAAATTAAATCAAATATAAGGGTGTTTCAGGTCAGGTCAATAAAACTTCAGGGTCTTATAGAAAATCGACGTTTTATTGACCTAACCTGGAACACCCTGTATATATTTCTTAATATTTTTTTATTTTTAAAAAGTCTGATATTTCGATATTTCATTTCTTTCGATATTTTATCTCTTTTTTTTCCTTGGTCGTGCGCATAAAAAATTACAACGTGATTTCTAGCGCAGGAGAACGTTGAATTTTGAATTCTCGACTCGTGCACGAAGAAGTACAGGGAGATAAAAAATAGAAATAACGCACGCAAAAGTAATCAAAGCGAAGGACGACGCCGATAATAATGCAGAAAGACATGGGGTGACGTCGTGTCGGGAAAAAACTTTTTCCATGCTCGCCGAAAATTTTCCTGCGACAGCATCCGCCATTCCCTCACGCTTCGCCGTGACAAATAGCGTCAGTTTCTCTTGTACGTCACGCAATTTCCTCTTTCGCAGCGGTAAAAGACACGCTTATTCGCATTCAAGTTATCCGCGCGGATATTCACGCCGAGACACGTGCGAATCACCAACTACTGGGTGTCCCAAAATTATCGACTTGAATCGATTTTCCTCCCAAATGTATTTTCGAAAAAAGAAATATATTTTTAACGTGGAAATAACTTGGAAATGTTCTATAATTAATTATAAAATGCTTCGCTGAAATATTTGTTTCCTGTTGCCAAACGTGTAATAGAAAAAGAGTAGCTCCCAAAACTCCTGGCAACTCTCGTTGCCACATGAGCTCTACTTACATTAATAAATAATAACGTATGTAATAATGTGCATGTGTAATTAAATGTTTTGTTTACATTTGCAATGCTATCCAATGATCATTTTTCTAACTGCCCACAGCGTGTCAGCGTGTTAGGCTAACAGCCGGTTTTTAGCCTAAGAGGCTGAATTTACTAGGCTATTACGCTAATTCACGGTTCATTACTCTATTGGCCTGCGTTTAGCTAAGTTCCTAGGATTTTAGCTAACGGGCTGATTTTTCTATAAGCCTACGACATATATATAATAATTTTCTAGTTTAGAACATTTTTAGTTAATAAAATTTAACTTTATTTAAACTAAAATTAAAATGTATTAATAACTATAATCAAAAGGATTCTAAGTGGTTTTAGAACCCTATACTTGAATATTATTTAACATTTGCATTTAGACATATACATATGTATATTATTATATGTATACACACACATAAGTATGTACATAAACTTTTATATTGTTTTATTAAGGATGTATATCGCTTAAGTCAAAATAGAGGGATGAAGGTGAAATTTACAGAGATTGTGCACTTATATATCCCAAAAACCTGTGTTAAATTTGCGATCGATTGTCTGACTCGTTTAAAAGTTATTAACTTTTTAATTTCGTATGAGTTCTTATGGAGATTGACAGGTTATCAAATATATGCATTCAGAATCCATATCTAACTAGTATAAAGAAAAAATAGAGAACAATTTTTGAAAAAATTACGGTGTAGGAGAGACCGGGGCGAAGTCGTCACTATTTTTTCGGTGCCAATTTTCAACAACAAAACAAATAATTTTAGTAAAATGTGGTATACCGTACGTTGTAAAGAGTAAACCCTTAGCTACAAAATTTATACGGACATTTTTGGCCTACGTCGCTTTGTTCAACTGGTATAGAGTGAAAACGACAAAGGTGCAAAAATTAAAATGTCAAAATTTCCAAGGCGAAGTCGTCACTCCATTCTCGGACTGAATTTTAAATGAAAATTCATAATTCCGATCACGAAAAATGATAGGATACATATTATTTTTTAATAGAAAAATGGAAACATTAATTAAAAACACGATGGCGGAAAATAATTACAAGAAAAGCGCACACACTTATGTGCCCTATGCTCGCACGTTTCTCGTCAGCTCTATTCTGTCATCTCTGAGCACACGCAGCACATATTATTCAAGTTTTCGCCGGAATCCGACCACTGCTGCTTCTTTGACTTTGATTTTCGCCGGAAGCCTCCATGATATGGCTTGGTGACGACTTCGCCCCGGACACAAGTTTCAAGCTTGGTCGCTCATAAAATATTAGAAATCAATGAAAATAAAAAAACTTCACTGGATTCGTGTTCAGCATGCATTACTCTTTAGAATCACTTTGAGATTTGGAGACACAATAATATTTAAGATATTACAAATTTTCGACGCGCAAAAAATTTTACTTTCGACCTCCGAAAACACGTTTGCCTCGATAAGAATCACAACATGGCACATAACCTCACTAAACTCCGTTGGTCACGTGGGCACCATAAGCCGCGTTTACAGTATTAATGGCGAGTTTACACAACATACAGATTTCGAGATAATTGCAATGACGACTCCGTCCCGGTGACGACTTCGCCCCGGTCTCCCCTATAGAAAATACATTGGCACAGATTCTCAATAAATTTCACTATGATTCACTGACTAGTTTCTGAGAAAAGAAATAAAAACTGTAGCACTCTCACAGATCTTGGCGTTCGACGCCATAAAATTGTAATATTTACCATTAAATAGCTGGACGCTGTACTGCTGGTGGATTCCCTCTTCCTCTGGGACCCGAAGTCTCTCTGAATCAGCGACGTCATCTTTTTCTCATATTAGTTCACATTACACAATAGTTTTACAATAATTCTACACTTCGCAATCAACTCAATTAACAAATTACCGCACACTTGATTGAAAATTAAAACACATAAACTTCACGTACGTCATTCGTCAACAATAAATCTGCAACAGAAAAGAAATAGTAATAATTAGATATACAATTAAATATTTTCTTTCACAATTTTGCTAAAGAATAGGGGAGACCGGGGCTATCTGTCTACGGGGGCTATGTGTCCACAGTACTGCTATCTCAAGTTTTAAGAGACAGATGTCTCTACCATTGTAACAAGTAGTAGTTTTCTTGCGATGCCTCTCGCAGACGCTATATACGTTAAAAGAAAAGCGAAAACAATTATTCACATTTTTTGACGGTCGAAAAATTTGCTGTGCAACAGTAGTTTAACTTAAATTAAAGTAAGCAATTCATAATATTATCAATTAATATATAGTTATCAGGTGTGAGAAGCGTCAAATCTTAATTCCGCATTATCTAAAATTGGCAACATGTTAAAGACTGAAAAACGTGATCGGAGCTATCTGTTCTATTTTTGATGGGGCAATATGTCCGCACTTCAATGACGAATTGTTCTTTTATAAATAGATAATGGTGCGTAACTACAAAAGAAAGACTTTCCTTAAGACGGATAAGGTAGACATATCCAATAAAATTATATTTAGAGCGATTAAAAGAACAAAAATTGAGCGAGAATCTTTTCGTAAAAACAGCATTAGACTTTGGAATAAAGTTCGAGCTCTCACTCGCTACTGTAAAAAAGTGACCTACGAGCAACTACTTGATCCTGCGGTTCAAGAATCGTCACCAAATTTTTATTTTAAAAATACACGTCAAGTTAAATATATGAGTTTGTCTTAAATTATTGAGTATTTTCTATTTCAAACGCTGCCGAGGATAAAGTAAAGGCCCCAAATAAAAAAAAAGATTAAAGAATTGAGGGGACAAAAGAAACTCATCACATTAATTTTGCAACGGACTCAAAATCAGTTTGATGCCACCGTATATACATAAAGAAAAGTCAGCTCTACGCAGGAAACTTGTCAAAAAATCTACACAAAGTGCCTACTATTTCTCTGACTCCAACGACTAGGTAGTTTTTTCAATATTATATATTAATAATAAATAATATTATAAATAAGTATAAAAATTAATATAAATAATGTGTTTTTTATTATGTGGACAGATAGCCCCGTATATGGGGCTATCTGTCTACGCTTGACTTGTCCACTTAAAAAATTCGCCTCTTTAAAATGTTAAAAGATCAACGATTCTAATTATGTTTTTTTTTTAATAGCAAGGTTGAAAGGTTATACCATGAAAATTTTAGCCAAATATCTTTATTAGTTTTTTAGTAAACTTGAAAAAAGCGTAAAGTGTGGACACATAGCCCCGGTCTCCTCTATGATAAAGAAATAACCATATATATTATATATCGTAGTAATAAAAATTGTAATGATAATCTTTATGTGCGCATATTTTTTAAACTATCATCGCATCTCACGATGCTTGATATATTTCAGTCGTGACTGAAAAAATAAAAAGTGTATAGAGGAGACTGGGTCTCATTGGCACAGTTTTCACAATTTCGGCATTTTATTTTTTAAACAACTAATTATCATGATTAAAATATGATAGAGAGAATCTTTTTCTACATTTTCATGCCAGGAACGCTTCTGTATATTGTATTATACAATTGTAATAAGTGAAATACGAACATGCTGCATTGTAGCCAGCTTGCCCCGATAGTAGGGTAAGTTGGCTATACGACAAAAGTCCATGTTAAATTAATAAAAACATAATAGAAATACAAAACGAGTAACAGATATGTACTTCTTAATAAAGATTGTATCTTTTAAAGTTATTTTGTGATGATTGAATAGCAAAATGCTGTTGCAGAAAAACAATTAATTTTAAATATGTCATTAAACTCGTGAAAATATCAACAAATTAATAAACGACGATACGAGTCAGGCGCGGTACATGGTGCGCAAGTAAAGAAATTAATAGTTACAGAAGCAATAAATTACAATGTAGATAATATACATAGAGTAGAATGGGGCAAAAGTACGCACTTAGTTTTTGATCCCATATATCTACCGTTGAGATATAGCTAGAGTCTTGAAATTTGAACTGTAAAATCTTCAAACATTCTCTTTCAAAGTTCACTAGGGTTTATGTCTATATTTTGAATACATTCTATGTAATAAACTTTTCTTGAACTGATTGCAAAAACGCACTTTTGCCCTACCGGTGGGGCAAAAGTTCGCATGCAGTGGAACAAAAGTGCGCAATGCAGGTATACTTGTTTTCGTGTAAATTAGGTTGACAATACTGAGTTAATTCGTAAACTGTCATGACTGAGTGGCGCCGTATGACAGCCGATTCGACTAAACAGCGTTGAAACTATTAGTATTTTCGATTGGTGACTCGACCCGACTCGGGTCAGATAGAAAGTTCAATTTGAAACTCGATGACTCCAAACATGGTAGAAAGCATTTCTTAACTTCCATCACATATTCTTAGCATTATGGCGGCATATTATTATATTTCATTATCATTTTTTCGAACTTTTAATGTGACTCGAGTCGGGTTGAGTCAACAAATCGAAAACGCTATATGAGGTAAGTTTCATTTTTCAGTTTTTTGATGTAATAATTTGATTTCTCCCAAACTGTATTTTATAAGTAGAAATAAACTTAAGTAAATCATTGATAAGACATTTTGATTAACTCGTTTCTGGCGTGTGTCATGCTATATTAGACATTTCAAATTGTTGTCCGTAGATAGTAACGCTTACCGGTAATTTAAAAAGTGTCTATAGCTTAGTATATATCTATATAGCTTTTATCAGCATTGTAGGTAGCAAATCACATATTCACACACATCTCACGCGTGCGGCAATAGCAAAACCAGCTATGCGTGCCTTGATATGAGTCAATATACCCATCCCTACATACGTTTGATTTCCGTCATTTTATTACAATAAATTACTGTTGTTTTTCAAAATAACATGTCGTATAGTAACAGAAACTTTTTTTTAAACTAATGATACATCACTTTGATTTACTTCTCAAGCTGAAGAATATTAATACGATATTTTAAAACGCTCGAAAATTTACTTGCCACCTCTTGAATCAGAGTTTTCTTTTTTTTATTGTAATACTTGTTTGTAATTATTTTTATTGGCATATCTTTTAAACTATCATGCATTTCACGATATTTGATATATTTCATGATATTTTTATTCTAGTTTTTAAATTTTTAAATCTTGTGTTATATTTTTGAAGTTATGCGTGGCAAGTTAGCGAAACATGAAGGAAAAATATCTAAATTTGTATATTTAATGTAATATAACATTATTTTTAAATAATAACACCGTCATCACGGTTTCTATTATCTTAAAGTTTAAGAATTATCATTATATTGTCACGTTTATTAAGAAAAATATATTGTGTACTTCAGCCTGAAGAAGTTTTGGCCAAGGAGATGGAAGATATGCTTACCAAAAGAATGAAATAAATGGGGAAATAATACGGAAATCTTGAGAGTATTAATCTCGTTAATATTTGATACATTATCGACAGACCTGAAATAAATAATTATTTAAATATTTAATTAAAGAATTAATTAAATATTTGTAAATGTTTGTGAATTAAATAAGCGCAGCAACAAATTAAATTAATCTTAATTATTTAAGTCAAGTTATTTAATAATATCCGTAAAAACATTTCTTAATACAAGATAGAAAGAATATATGCAATATTAAAATATGGGTAATTATGCAGTAATACGGACCACTCTCTGATGACCTTGACCTTGACATATGTTGTCAAGGTCATGACCCTGAGGTCATAACCTTTAAAAGGTTTTAGCCGTCGCTCGTTGTTCATTAAAAACAAAGAAGTTTCAAAAATATAGCAGTTATTTTGAGTACCTATTGAAAGGCATAAACGACTAATGTATTTCCACGCAAAGCGAAGTCCATCCAACCCCTATTTATCATTTTGTCCTGTAATTTCTTAATTGGTATAAATTATGTAGAATAGGACCTTTTCCGAATTTTGATATTTTCTCGTGTCTCTTTTGATAAATAGCATTGTTGTGACTCCAACAGCGATAATCAATGGGGGGAGCTAAAAAAATATGTTACCCAACTATTTTTGTGTCTAAAAAGTTTTAAGTATTGAGAGGCATAAACGACCAATATTACATCTTTTTTTTTAAGCAGAGAATACCTCGTTTCGCGTGAAAGTCGCTACTTTACCAAAACACAACATTTAAAGCAGTGAATAAAGTATTCTCTACTTCAGAAGAAACTTGTTTTGGTAAAGCAGTGACTTTTTCGCGAAATAAAGTATTCTCTGCTTTAATAAAAAAGCTTTAATTTATCAACAATTTACTGCTTTAAATGTTGTGTTTTGGTACAGTAGCGACTTTCACGCGAAACGAGATATTCTCTACTTAAAAAAAAAAGACGTAATATTAGTCGTTTATGCCTCTCAATACTTAAAATAACTGCTATATTTTCGAAACTTTTTTTGTTAATAACTTTTTAATAAAAAACGAGCGACGGCTAAAACCTTCTGAAGGTCACTCAGGAGGGTGACCTTGACAACATATGTCAAGGTCAAGGTCATCGGAGGATGGTCCATATTACTGCATAATTACTTTTAGTTTAAACCATAATCAGTCAAAGATATATATAAATTGATTATAATGTATAATTTATATTTATCTTATCCCTATTATCTATTACCTTCATTATATGTATTAAATGGCGAAAAATTATTCGTTCTTGAACAAATATACTTTATGGATTATTAACCCGTAATAACCACACTAGTGCAAATTTGGCGCCGCCGAAAATTTCTTCCTTCTGTAACTTTCTACTTGCGTACTCTAACAGTCTCCCCCCCATTACGACAAATATGTCAGCAACCTAGGGTAACATCTACGAAAATAAGCGACGTTATTGGTTTCGAAACCGAGCAAGAAATATTAAAACATCGAGAAGGTGCGAATTCGCACTAGTGTATTTAGAGCGTGTGTCAAGTGGGTGACTGAAAAAATTACGAAATTTAGCTTTTTGTAAATTTATCAACTGGAATCGTATTGAATGTAAGTATTTGAACATCTTTTATCGTTTTTAGTATAAACTTTATCATTTCTGAAGTTATTTATTAGGATTTTACATAATTTTCTATAATTATATAAAATCATGATTCTTGTTGTTCAAAAAGTAAGGGAGACCGGGGCTAAAACGTCTACGGGGTAAATACGTCTAATCAAATATCTCGGAACCTGTATATTGTGCAAACTCGCTATTAACATTGTAAACGCTGCTTATAGTACCCATGTGACCAACGGAGTTTCGGCAGGTTACCTACCGTGTTATGATTTTTACGAGGGCAAACGTGTTTTCGAAAGGTGAAAGTTACATTTTCTGCGCGTGGAAATTTTGTAATATCTGCAATAATATTTGCTCTCCGAATCTCGAGGTACGTGATTATAAAGAGTAATGCATGCTGAACACGAATCCAGTGTAGTTTTTTCATTATCGTTGATGTCTAATATTTCGTGGGCGATCAAACCTGAAACTTGTGTTTGGGGCTAATCGATCAGTAAGCAGTCCGGGTGCATTTTCAAGGCATTTTCGGGCTCACTGCATATGGAATATGGATGAGACGGGAATTACAACCGTTCAGACACCGAATAGAGTCATCGGACGTCGAGGAGTGAAACAAGTCGGGCGAGTGACTTCTGCGGAAAGAGGAACCCTCGTAACTATTTTTTAATAATGTTTCGCATAAAAATTTTAAATAATTTTTTATATTTTTCTCTTAAAAAACAATTATTGCATGTATCCTATTATTTTTTAGAATTAGATGTACGTATATATATTGAAAATGCAGTGCAGACTGTTATACCCCGGCATTTTTGAGATTTCAATTTTTCCACCGTTGTCGTTTTTGCTCTATACCGGTTAAACAAAGCGACGTAGACAAAAATTTCCTATATAAATTTTGTAGCTAAAGGTTCACTCTTTACAGTGGTATACCACATTTAACTACAATTATTTATTTTGTTGTTAAAAATCGGCACCGAAAAAAAACTGACCTTTTAGCCCCGGTCTCCCCTATTCAGAAATAATAATATAATTTTTTTATTGTGCAGAATGGCTGGGGTAGAGGAGAGGAGATACTCTCTTCGCAAAAACTTAGCTTTTGCGTTGATCGAGCCACAGCAGCGTTTGACACGTCAATCCTTACGCATGACTACGAGGCGATTAATAGCTAAGATATTAAAAGTTGACGAGCCTGTAGTTCGAGGTTGCACTATTATAAGGGAAGAGTCGTGCGAAATGTGCGCTCTGCGAAACAGATAGTTCCGGGCGCACACAAATGAAGTAACAACTGTTTGCGCCGCACAGATGATGATCACAGATGCAGATTTCGTATTGAATGCGCCGTTAATTTGGACTAAAATAATATCTTCTTAAAATTATAACTTTTTGTAAACATTTTATTCTAAAATAAATATATATAGTCAATTTACACGTTTTTTCACTTTTAAAAAATACTCTATTTTCAAACACCTCTAAAAAATACTTAATCTTCTAGATGTCTGTGAAGTTGGCACATCATTTTCCAGCAGATCAAAAATAAAAGGGAGTTCTTGTCGCATGCAGTCGAGTTCTATAGTTCCTGATACTTTTTAGTAATAGTTCTGGTGATTTTACCCAAAAAACAGTCGATCGAAAAAATGATCTGCTAACTTCCCGTAGCAGATCATTTTCTAGCAGATCAGAAATAAAAAAAAGTTCTTGTCGCATGCAGTCGAGTTCTATAGTTCCTGATACTTTTTAGTAATAGTTCTGTTGATTTTGCCAAAAAAAAAGTATATTGAAAAAATTATCTGCTAATTTTCCGAAATCTCGGAGTTCCGGCTTATTTAAAATATTTTTCGAATAGTTCTGAGCATACTGAAGCATTTTCTAAAGAGTTCCCGACACTAGCAATGTTGTATGATTGTTTAAAAAATTAATACCGCCCAAAAACCGAGTACTTAGAGAGAAAAGAATGATATGCTGTACGAAATGTAACAGTTCCGGTTTATCTAAAATATTTTTCGAATAGTTCTGAGAGTACTGAAGCATTTTCTACAGAGTTCCCGACATTAGCAATGTTGTATAATTTTTTTATAAATTAATACCGCTCGAAAGCCGAGTATTTAGAGAGAATAGGGTGATTTGCTGTACGAAATGTCACAGTTCCGGTTTATCTAAAATATTTTTCAAATAGTTCTGAGCGTACTAAAGCATTTTCTAAAGAGGTCCCAACACTGGCAATGTTGCGTAATTGTTTAAAAAATTAATACCGCTCGAAAACCGAGTATTTACAGAGAAAAGAGTGATATGCTGTACGAAATGTCGCAGTTCCGGTTTATCTAAAATACTTTTCGAATAGTTCTGAACATACTAAAGCATTTTCTAAAGAGTTCCCGACCC
This sequence comes from Temnothorax nylanderi, assembly GCF_030848795.1. Lineage (NCBI taxonomy): Eukaryota > Metazoa > Arthropoda > Insecta > Hymenoptera > Formicidae > Temnothorax > Temnothorax nylanderi. Next base: position 56,308 of record NW_027249527.1, on the reverse strand, counting down.
TGGCAATGTTGTATGATTGTTTAAAAAATTAATACCGCTCAAAAACCGAGTATTTAGAGAGAATAGGGTGATATGCTGTACGAAATGTCGCAGTTCCGGTTTATTTAAAATATTTTTTGAATAGTTCTAAGCGTACTGAAGCATTTTCTACAAAGTTCCCGACACTAGCAATGTTGTATAATTTTTTTATAAATTATTACCGCCCGAACCGAACATTTAGAGAAAATAGGGTGATATGCTGTACGAAAAGTCGCAGTTCTGGTTTATCTAAAATATTTTTCGAATAGTTCTGAACATACTAAAGCATTTTCTAAAGAGTTCCCGACACTAGCAATGTTGTATGCTTTTTTCATAAATTAATTCCGCTCGAAAGCCGAGCGGTTAAATTTTTTAAACGATTATACAACATTGCTAGTGTTGGGAACTCTTTAGAAAATGTTTTAGTATGTTCAGAACTATATAAAAAGTATTTTAGATAAACCGGAACTGCGACATTTCGTACAGCATATCACCATATTCTCTCTAAATACTCGGTTTTCGAGCGGTATTAATTTCTTAAACAATCATACAACATTGCTAGTGTCGGGAACTCTTTAGAAAATAAATTAGTATGTTTAGAACTATTAAAAAAATATTTTATATAAACCGGAACTGCGACATTTCGTACAGCATATCACCCTATTCTCTCTAAATATTCGGCTTTCGGGCGGTATTAATTTATAAAAAAAATTATATAATATTGCTAGTGTCGGGAACTCTGTAGAAAATGCTTCAGTACGCTCAGAACTATTTGAAAAATATTTTAGATAAACCGGAACTGTGACATTTCGTACAGCATATCACCCTATTCTCTCTAAATACTCGGTTTTTGAGCGGTATTAATTTTTTAAACAATCATACAACATTGCCAGTGTCGGGAACTCTTTAAAAAATGTTTTAGTATGTTCAGAAATATTCGAAAAGTATTTTAGATAAACCGGAACTGGGACATTTCGAACAGCATATCACCCTATTCTCTCTAAATACTCGGTTTTCGAGCGGTATTAATTTTTTAAACAATCATACAACATTGCTAGTGTCGGGAACTCTTTAGAAAATGCTTTAGTATGTTCAGAACTATTCGAAAAATATTTTAGATAAACCGGAACTGCGACATTTCGTACAGCATATCACCTTATTCTCTCTAAATACTCGGCTTTCGAGCGGTATTAATTTATAAAAAAATCATACAACATTGCTAGTGTCGGGAACTCTTTAGAAAATGCTTTAGTATGTTCAGAACTATTCGAAAAATATTTTAGATAAACC